>NW_024412438.1:4713538-4714662 GCF_014898765.1 Herpailurus yagouaroundi | reverse complement strand
TCGGCCAGGGCCCTGCTCAGGCTCCGCACAGGCCTCGTGCCTGGATCACAGCATCATCAGCGGACACAGTTTTCAGCGAGGCAGTGTCACGGCGCCTGCATTAACCTCGGTTACCCGGCCTCCCTTTCGGGTGACCCCATCTGTTACGGACAACCTCACGCCTGCCTGAGCCCTCGGTAACTTGAATTTCTCAGCACCCAGGAGGCTGTAACTCTGGAGAGGACCGAGTATCAGAATGCATCTGCTACCGAGTACTTGCGTCCTGGGCATCTGCTTAGGGTTCTCCTGCTTACAAAGCATTTTTTGGCCAGGTTTCCTATTTGATTTCGGGGAGGCAGGAAGAGCCACTCCCATCTCAGAGATGGGAAAACTGAGGCTTGGGATATTTGCACAATTCCCCGAGGTCACACAGGCGGGGGCCCCAAATCTCCCCACGTTGTTTTCTGTACAGGCCCGTGAGTGTGACCTGCGTGGGACGCTTGGGAACGTGACCCCCGGGCTTCAGCGGGCGGGCAGCCGGCCGCCAGGCAGGCAGAACAGCGTGTGCGGGCGCTTGGAGGCAGGTCTGCCCGGGAGCAGTCACGTCTGCCGTGCAGACTCATCCTGTACCTTGAGCATCTCTCACTGACAGAAAGAAAAAGCAAACCCAGAAACTCGGAGAAGAATACGTCCACACCAGGAAAACAGGCAAATGCAGAGGCCAGACCCCCTGCCTCCGGTGCTGGGCTGGGAGAGCGAGGAGACGGCAGGCCTCCCACAGCCCCTTCGAGGTGTCGCTCACATGGGGACGGGGACACGGTGCCGTCCGCTCGAGGACCCCCTGCCCCGTGTCTACCGCGCCCTGCGCCGGGCCCAGGATGTTAGTCCCGAGCTGATCGCCAAGATCCCCCTCCAGGGGCCTCATTTTACAGATGGGAAACTGAGGCACCAAGCAGGAAGTGAGCGGTCTATGGCCGACTTGCCAGGGCGGGGCTGAGCCACCACGTGGGCCTGTCCTTCCGTGGGTTCTGGGTGGCCATGGCTATGAGCCACAGCGGGGTCTGGGGTGCTGAGTGGGGCACGTCTTGGAGCGCTTGCTGCCTCCTCCCTGCCACGTGCCCCTCCCCGGCCCTGCCTTGCTCTCC
>NW_024412438.1:4690143-4713528 GCF_014898765.1 Herpailurus yagouaroundi | reverse complement strand
TTCTGTGCAGGGTCTGTGTCCCATTTGTCTCTCTGTCCCATTACCTCACACAGGGCCTGGCACGTAGGAGTAGGTACTCAAGTACTTGATGAGTGCATGAATGAATGAGTGAATGAATGAAATATCATGCCAAATTCCCAAGGAGGTAGAATTAAGCTGAACTACCCCATCACAGGTCTGAGCATCCAGGTGGTAAAGTGCACCTATGGTGGGGCCAGGGTGGGGTGGGAACAGGGTGGGGTGGGGGGTCCTGGGGCAGAGGGGTGGGGTGGAGGTCCAGGGACAGGGGGTAGAGGGTCCTGGGGCAGAGGGGTGGGGTGGGGGGTGCAGGGACGGGGATTGGAGGGTCCTGGGGCAGCAGGCAGGGTGGGGGGAGGTCCTGGGTCAGCGGGTGGGGTGGGGGTCCAGGGACAGGGGTTGGGGGATCCTGGGGCAGCGGGTGGGGTGGAAGGGTTTCTGGCTCAGCGGGTGGGGTGGGGGTCCAGGGACAGGGGGTAGGGGTTCCTGGGTCAGCGGGTGGGGTGGAAGGGTTTCTGGCTCAGTGGGTGGGGTGGGGGTCCAGGGACAGGGGGGTGGGGTGTCCTGGGGCAGAGGGGTGGGGTGGGGGTCCAGGGACAGGAGGGTGGGGTGGGGGCAGGGGTCCCGAGCCACCTTTACTTTCCTCATCTCACTGACTAAACAGATACCCACTTGTTCCGAACCCATCCTCTCAGCCGCTAAGCATAACCTGTGAGCAGAGACCCCAAGCAGCCCCCACCCGGCTCCTTGCCCTGGGGAAGCTGTGGGGCCAGCGCCAGGGCTAACAAACAGCAGAGGGATGATGCTCGTGGAGGAGAGCCCGTCCTCCCCCACAGCCGTCCTCCCAGCACGGTGCTCGGGGCCGGGCAGGAGGACTGGAGGCTGGGGCCCGGCACCCAGTGCAGACGGTGACAAGCCTTAACCAGGTCGGCGTGGAGGAGCAGGATGGCTCTCCAGAGGCACCGAGGTCACTCCGAGGTGTCCCTAGCTTCCGGGCAGCCCCTCCCAGTCCACTGTTGTGTCACTGGGGCCGGGGGCCGGGGGGCCCAGGGGAACCAACTGTCTCCCTGCAGAAGCCCAGCTGGGCCCTGGGCTGCGGGTGTGGGGAGCGTCCCTGTGGAACTGTAAGGGGCCAGGTGACGTGAGCCACGGGGGTTGGGGGAAGTCACCCGGCTCCGTCCAGCTGCCACCAGCTGGGAGTGTGTGGGACAGCCGGGAGACATGGGCCAGGTGGCCAGAGGTGGATGGACACGTATGGAACAAAGGGTCACGGCTCTGGAGAATGTCCTCGCTGGAGCTGGCCGGTCTTTCTAGCCAGGACTTGGCCAAGGTCCCCGAGCTGCTGGGTCTACATCTGGAATCCAGCTCCAGAGACCCCTGTGCTCCTTCTGCGAACCACATACACTCCACGTTGTTCATAGCAAACGCCAATGTGCCGCCCCTCGGCCCAAATCCCTCCGTGGCTCCCCGGGGCCCTCAGGAGAAAGCTGGATCCCCTGAGCACGGCACCTGCATGATGTGACCCCTGCTCACCTCGCTCAGGCCACGGACCTTCCCCTCCCCGCCTTCAAGACCCAGCTGTGGGCTCGCTGCCCCCGCCGCCCGACCCTCCCAAGCGGCCTCCTCTTGTCCGCCTCCTCCCGGGGAGACCGTCTGAGCGCATTAAGGACCGCGGAGCAGGCCGTGAGCTCTGCGAGTGCAGGAACCAGAACTCTTGTCATCTTTCGGTTTCTCCCCGGCCTCCAGCACTTAGCACAGCGCCCAGTGTGTGAGAAAAACTCCATTAATGTTCGTGGAGTTAATTTGCCAATTAAGAAGCGAGCGAGTGCCCGGGCAGCCCGAGAGAGGACAGACAGGAGCACTCTCAGCCCCCCTCCCCCGCCCTCCATGTGCACGACTGCTGCGGGGTCTCTGGCCACAGCCAAGGGGCCAGCAAGGTGGCACCCCCGCGGGGAAAACGGTAGCACGGCCAGCGGCCCCTCGGCTGAGACAGGCGCAGGCCACAGAGGGTGGTGGCCGAGCAGGTGTGCTGGCTGCCGAGTCCACCTGTCCCCGAGATGAGCCCTCCAGCACGCGGCTACTACCACAGAGGGAACCGCGATCGGCGCCCTCCGGAGGCCGGGTGGTGACGTGCGCACCCGCCCACCCTGTTCCCAGGCCCCGCCGGTGGGCGCTGGAACAGGAGCGGCCCCCGCGACTGAAAGGAGACCCCTTGGGGGCCCTCAGCTGTGCTTGCACACCTTTTCCCTTCCACGTCTCGTGTCCCTACGCAAGGGAGGAACCGGGCGTTACACCTGCTGTGCGTCCCCGCCACCACCCACTGGGAGGGAGGACGGTGCCCAGCACCCGACCTGCGCACAAACAGGGTGGCCCAGACCCCACGGCTCCGCGGGGGGGGGGGGTCACCGTGCTCAGCCAGGCTCCGCTGCCACCCGGCAAAGTGCCTGGGGCAGACCCAGAGCCGCGCATCTGAGCCTTTCCTCCGCGGTCCCGGCTGCCGGCGGGAGTGTTTGGGTGGCGGAGAGCAGACGGCACGCCGTGCGGACGGCCACGTCCAGACCTGCCCCTCAGACCCGCCGGCTGCTCCTGCGGGAGGCGCCCCGGGAGTCAGCCTGACAGTCGGAGGGAACAGCGCTGGAAACTGCGTTTCCCTGTTTGGTCGGCCTCTTGGTCTCTTGTAATTTATCTAGTATTTCCCAAAAGGTCACTGGGTGGCGATTTCAATATCGTGAAGTTTGTAGAGATGCTGTGAAAGAAGTGTGCAAATTCCACGGGTTTACACTGGCTTAAAGGTGATATATTTTATGAAAGCATCTATACTGAGTGCACTTTGGATAGGATTTGGTGACCGATTGGTTAGAGACCCAAAAGGCCTTGCTATTAAAAGCCCCGCTGTTGTGTGTGTGTGTGGGGGGGGGGGGGGTAAAAAGAAACAGATCAAAGGCATTTGCCAAGTAGGGTTTGTGGCCAGGAGAGAAGGCGGGGACGTGGTGGGTGACATCACGGAGGAGCCGCCCGAGGCAGGGAACCCCGACTGCCCCCTCAGGGGCCCCAGAGCTAAATCCAGTGTTTGTCACTCGAGGGAAGCTGAGTGAGGAGCTGTCTGAGGGACGAGAGCCCCGGCTGGCTGCAGGCCCCCTCTTGCTCCCGAAGCAGTGGACACAACGTCCCGGGGCTGAGGGACGGCTGAGGGTCCACGCTCCCTCGGGCCCGCAGAGCCTCAAACCGCCCGAGCCCCGCCCCCACTGTGTCCCCCTGACGCCCTGCCCGGTGCCAGACCAGGTACGCCGCAGGCCGTGTGGGGACCGGCGTCCCATCCCCAAAGCCACCAGGAGGAGACTCACGGGGACACCGGGCTAAGTCACCCTGGAGGGACTTGTCTAGTAACGGCGGCCGTGGACAGACACCTCAGGGTCAGGCCTCGGGGCAAACGCTTCCTCTCCCTCCAGACCCCACGCCATGCAGAATGAGAGGCAGGGGGAAGAATGAAAAAATAATCCCCTCCCCTGGCTGGGTCCTCCCCGGGGCCACGTTACCGCCCTCAACCCCGCACACCTGTGCCTCCGGCAGCTGACGTTCGTGTCGGGGGCGGGGCTTCTAAAAACCCTGACACCCGGGGCTGCACCCCGACCCATAAACAGGGCAGGAGCTGGAAGGAGCTGGAAGCGTCAGCACCGGAAAGATCCGGGTGATTCCAAAATGTAGCCGTCTGGGACCCACCGAGGCGGGGGGTGTGACTATTACCCCCGCTGAACAAGGAAACTGATACTCAGGGAAGTTAAGTCTCGGGTCACACAGCCGGTGCTGATGGAGTCGGGATCCAATGCACGCGTCTGTGACTCCAGCACGGGGCCCCCCAAACTCCAAATTTCTGCAGCCACTGTCCCCCCTCCGCCCCCACCCCTCCCACCCATCGAGGCTTCCCCAGGACCAGGACCCTGCGGGCGGCCCTGGGGGGTGTGGGGCAGCCCACTTCAGCTCTCTCCAGAACAAAGCCTGGCCTGAGAGCAGGGGGATGTGGGAGGGAAACACTGAAAAGTACGTGTGTGGGTCCCAGGCAGGTGAGGAGGAGGAGGGCAGGGAGGCAGGTGAGGAGGAGGAGGGAGGCTGGGGAGCCAGTAAGTGAGGGAGGGACCGGAAGGCTCAGACCAGAAGCCCGGGGTCAGTCGGCCTCTCCACTGGCTGTGTTTCTCGGGGCACATCACTTCCCTCTCTGAACCCCAGGTCCCCCACTCCTGGGTCTGAGCAGGTGTAGGTATAGGAACACGTGTGGCCTCCTGCAGGCAAACCCCCGGCCCTCAGGGGGGCCTGGCCAGGCTGGGGAGCCCAGTGCACCTGCTGACCCTATGACCCCGGGAGAAGAGCCCCTGGGGGTTACACCCCACACCTGCCCAGACTGACCCCCTGAGCAGGGCTGGTGGCAGGAGGCCGGCTCCACCCCACCAAGTACTGCCCCCCACGTGGGGCCAAATGGACCTGACATCTGGAGTCACCCCACCTGCCTGAAAGCCCCCCACTCCGCCTCCAGGCCGCCGACCCGCGCCCTGTGCTGGCTTCTTCCCGGGTGCCACACAGCGTCTGGTATCCCCACGGGGCTCAGGGCCACCCTCTGTGACCTTCCCTGGGCCTCCGTGACTTCCTGTCTGTGCCACTCTGTTCCTGGTCCAAACCTCTCTCCTTGCACGCGTCACCCACCATGTCTCACGCCTCTTTCACCATGAAGACCCTCAAGGGAAGGGTCTGGTGTCAGCAGAGGCAGCAAAGCATCAGGGTCAGGATGCCCCCCCTCCTGGTCATCGCGGTGGGGGGGGAACCCCACTGGCGCTTACAGTCTACACGGCGTGAAGTGCGGTGACTGTAAATGCGATGGCACGTGTAGAGAGGGGCTCTGCACAGGGCCGGCCGTTCCACGGGGAGGTCGGTAAATGGGGCCACGAGCCCTGTTCCGTATCCGTGGTCGGCACGCCGAGCAGGAGCCCTGGCCCGCGAAGATCGGCGCCTACTGTGTACACGGCCCCGACAACCTGCTCAGCCTCTGCGGGAGCTAGATGCCCACTCCCCGGCTGGGCTCGCCCTGTGGCCACCTTCTGTGCAGACCCCCTTCTCCGGGACACGGAGCTGCCCTCCCGGTGCCAGGAAGCCTGCAGCCCGGGGCTGGGCGAGGGCCCAGGGCAGGAGGAGCAGGTGGTAGGGCCCGCTTCACAGCCAGGGGCAGAGACCCTGGGAAGCGATGCCCGGAGGTGCCCAGGGGGCAGCCGGGGACATCAACGAGGGGCTCTCGGCCACACTGCCCGCAGCGCCCCAGGAAAGCCTATGATGCAGACGGCAGACACGGCCGCTCAGAGATGCGGTGGCCCCCGGGGACTCTCAGGGAAAGCTGTGTGTGCGTGAGGGGTGGCTGGGGGTCCATGAAGCCCCTGCACGTGAGAGGCCCGCTGGGCTGAGGGCAGGGGGACAGAGAGGCCGGCAGGGAAGGCACAGGGGCCGAGAGACACACAGCCCCCCACCCTCACGCTCCCCACGCTCCTCCAGGCCCCCCAGGATGCAAATCAGGTGCCGGCACAGATTTGCATAATCATGCATATTAAACTTACGGTCTCGTCAGGCTTTTAGAGCCTATAAAGCAATTTTGCTACCTTTAACGGAGAGTAAGAATCACGGCGAGAGATCTCCTGTCCTTTCCTCATTCAACGTGAAGTCCCAGAATAAGTTGGGGGGGGGGTTCCTGGGGTCTCGGGACGGCCACTCTGTTGACACCTTGGCAGAGGTAGGAAGGGCCCCCCGTCAGGTGCGCCTCTCACTCCACCAGAGAGCAGTCTGGTCCCAGGGGGCAGAGAAGGCAGAGAGGGCGGATGGGACCATCATCAGGTCATCTTGGGTCCGTGGGTGGTTGGGCAACAATGGGGACCCCAGCCTGGGCTTGAATCGCCGCTTATTCTTCGCAAAGTGCTCTCACTCCGCCCTCTCCGTTGGTCCCCCATCGTGTTGGAAGGGCAACCTCCTTACCCGACTCTGCAGCTCCTCCCTATCCCACCCTGCAGCTCCTCCTTACCCCGCCCTGCGGCTCAGGAGGCTGGCCCCAGAGAGCGGCAGCTGCTCACCAGGATCAAACACGGGCCCCTCACGCTGTTTCCACTGCACAGGGGTAGGGGGCGGGCCCCTTCCCACCCCTGCATCCCTCCTTGCCCAGGACAGACATAACAGATCAATCACTCGGGGCGCCTGGGTGGCGCAGTCGGTTAAGCGTCCGACTTCAGCCAGGTCACGATCTCGCGTGATCTCCCGTGATCTCGCGTGAGTTCGAGCCCCGCGTCGGGCTCTGGGCTGATGGCTCGGAGCCTGGAGCCTGCTTCGGATTCTGTGTCTCCCTCTCTCTCTGCCCCTCCCCCGTTCATGCTGTGTCTCTGTCTCAAAAATAAATAAATGTTAAAAAAATTAAAAAAAAAAAAAAACAAATCAATCACCACACTCTCCCCACCAAGCTCGCACCTTGGAATCCTTCTCAACACAGCCCTTCGGGCAGTTAATGCCAATCGTTCAGGGCAGACCCCTGATGGAACCTGCTTGCCCCTTCCTACACCACACCCCACCCTCTCCTCCACATCCTGCCCACATCGCCATGCGCCACGAGCTTCTGGGAAGGGCCTGCGGTCTCAGTGCAGCCTGGCCGCTCACCCACCCACTGGCTTCAAATGGGCTCCAAATGGAACCAGATGCACCTGCATTGGGGAGCAGGCCCAGAAGCGGGGTCTCACCCCCCTCAGGCAGTCACACAGGTGCACTGAGGCCCCCAGTGACTGACACACGTGTGCCTCAGGCACAGCGGGACCCGCGGTGTCAGGCTCCAGAGCAGACCACGCCTTGCCGTCTCTGGCAAAGAGCCTCCCAGGGTTCAGGCAGAAGAGAGGCCGAGCACACGGTCCTGGGGCCCAGCGCCTCTCCAGCCCGGGGACACCCTCCCCACCCCACCCCCCACGTCCACTGAGCCTATCCAGTCTAGAGAGAAGCTCCCACAATCCTTCCATGTGGGCCCTCCCACAACGCTGTTTAAATCACGGTAATAAAACTCTGAAAGTGCTCATTTAGATCTTCACGCACGCCCTGTTATGCAAGGTGTGAAAATGTGGGCCCCAGCCTGTCTCCTGTCGCCCCTCCTCGGGAGACAGCGGCCACCCAGCTGGGGCTTTCCTTCTGGAACCTGGCAGGTGGGACACACCCTTGTCCCAAGTCCTGGCCACGTCTGAGGGCCCGTGTGGCCCCAGCTCACGGCAGCCACCCGCACCCCACATGCCTCACCCCTGCCCTGCCCTCCTCCCTGCGAGGTCGTGAACGCCCAGTCTCCATATCATCTCCACCGCCCCTGCCGCCCCGCCAGTTTCCCTCTCCTGGACCATCTCCACACAGCGGGAGGAGGGAGAATTCTCCGGGAGAATTTTATCACCGACCTTATCTAGAAGAGTTGGAACGTGGTAACAATAAAAGGCAGACTGACTTTGACTTAGTTGTTTCGGTTTTTTTAAATTTTTTTAATGTTTTATTTTTTTTTTTTTTTAATTTTTTTTTCAACGTTTATTTATTTTTGGGACAGAGAGAGACAGAGCAGGAACGGGGGAGGGGCAGAGAGAGAGGGAGACACAGAATCGGAAACAGGCTCCAGGCTCTGAGCCATCAGCCCAGAGCCCGACGCGGGGGGCTCGAACTCACGGACCGCGAGATCGTGACCTGGCTGAAGTCGGACGCTTAACCGACTGCGCCACCCAGGCGCCCCTGTTTTATTTATTTTTGATAGAGAGACAGAGCAGGAGCAGGGGAGGGGCAGAGAGAGAAGGAGACACAGAATCCGAAGCGGGCTCCAAGCTCCGAGCTGTCAGCACAGAGCCCGACGCGGGGCTCGAACTCACAGACCGTGAGATCATGACCTGAGCTGCCCAGGCGCCCCCATTTTTCACCCTCTCTGCAGAAGACGTTCCCCCTGGACGTCTGCACTGCCCCACCCCCGCCCCACCCCTGCCCATGCAACCTGTCCACACGGGCCAGGTCTCATTTCTGGAGAGGCAGCCAAGGAGAAGAGGAGAGAGGAAGCCCAGCCCAAGAGGCACCGCCTCCCCCTGCCCAGCACAGGCGGGTGGTACAGGCCCCCCCGCAGTCCTCAGGCCGCCCCTCAGCGCAGTCCTGCCCGATCCGCCCACTGTGGGCCCCATAGGAGGGATGCGTGTGAACTAGGCCTCAGTACGTCCCGGCGCTTATCCACCCAGACCCATCACTGTCACCGTGCCCAGAGGCAGGCATCACAGTGGCCCCCAGACCCAACCCGGTCCTTGGCCCCGCCCCCCCCCACACGGGTGGAGACACAGAGGCGCAAAGCCATCCTGGTAATAAGGGCAGAGCCCGAGGTGAGGCCCGGTTTGCCCGACACCTTCACGCCCCCGGCCCCCCCCCCCCCCCGTGCCCTGGGTTCTCCTCACGGGCCACCCCTCCCTGCCCCCGCCCCACCTCTGTGCCGGGCACCGTGGGGCGACCGACACCCCTCACCCCGGGGGATCCACGTGACGCCCACACTGCCCTGCAGAGAACCCGCGTGTCTGGGTCGCACAGACAGAGAGGGGCAGAACCGGCCTGGATATCAGGCTACTGATCCCAAAGCCAGGGCCCTTGCCCCTCGGGACTCAGCCCGGGCTGGCCGTGCCGCCCCCGCTCCCGGGCACCACGCTGGGCTGGCCGGCGGTGTGGCTAGGGTTCTGGAGCGCTGACTCCGAGGGAAGTGAACCACGCCAGCAGAAGACCCCGGCGTGGCCCGATTCCTGCCGGACATCCTCCTGGGATCCCCCAGCCCCTCAGAGCCCACACATCCAAGACAAAACTCCGCATCGCAACCCCTTCCCCGACCTGTGTCTGTTTTAAAGGCGACACAGTCCAGGGCGCCTGGGGGGCTCACTTGTTAACCATCTGACTTCGGCTCAGGTCACGATCAGGTCACAGTTTGTGAGTTTGAGCCCCGCTTCAGGTGAGCCCCACTTTTCCCTCTCTCTCAATCTCTCTCTCAAAAAAACTTTAAAAAGAAATTAAAAACAATAAAGGCGACACAGTCCTGCCCCACCCACCTCATCACGGCCAGTCTGTCACCACCTCTCACGGATGAAACATGGTGGCCGTTTATTGGTCGAAGAACGTTGCACCTGCGTTCTCCACGACCACCCTGCGGGCATCACTACCCCATTTCACGGGCACAGGGACGGAGGTGCTCGCCCGGCCTCACAGCCCACCAGCCGGGCTGCGACCTGGCACGCCCGGGGCTGTGAAAACAAGCAGGAGGGGGCGACGCCGGGCTGGCGGCTGCTCTCTGGGCCGGGAGGGCTCTGAGCGGAGAAGGGACAGCCCGCAGCGACCTGCACGTACAACCGGGGTACTCGGGGTGGAGACGGGGCGGGGGGGGAGCCCACACCGCCTGCCCCCACCGCAGCCTGCTTCGGCCCCGGCTTCCTCCCTGGAACCACGGCAGGGCCCTCCCGGCCAGCCTCCTGCTTCGGCCCTCCTACGGGCCTGCCGTGGCTTGGCCACACTGCTGTGCCGCTCAAAGGCCTTCCCTCCCTCTCTGAGCCTTTAGACCCGAGTGCCTGCTGGGCAAGGCCCCGTGACCGGCTTCCACGCCCCTTTCCAGCCTTCTGTTCCCAACACTTCTGGAAAAACCCACGTCCTCCGCCCCTCCCTGAGAACACCCGGAACTCTCCGGCTTCGGGCCTCAGCCAGACTGTCCCTTCTCCTTTGTCCCACAAAGCCTTACCTTCCTTCACAGCCCAGCCCAGCCCTCACCTCCTCCAAGAAGCCTCCAGACATGAAGAGGCACGGGCGTGGCCCCAGCACGAAGCTGTACCTGCCACCGGTGCCCGCCTGCTGCGGCCTGACCTCCCCAGACCACGTGCTGTCCGCCTGCGTCCCCCTCCGAGACCAGTGCCCAGCAGAGAGCGGGCGTCAGTGAAAGGCCGCCCGGTAGAGGGTCCTCAGCTCCTCAACATGTTGGTGCGGACCCTTCCCCGGCTGCAAGCCCTGCCTCTCCCGGGGGTCTTGAGCTCAGAGCAACACTCGTCTCCCGTCGTGGCCACGGGGGAGCCCAGAAGGATCCCAGCAATGCCCGGGCCGGCGCACCCTACTCTCCCCTGCGAGGTCTGCTCACCCAGCTCTGTCTCCCACTCACGCAGCGCAGAAATAATGGCCCCGCGTTTTCCTGCAAACTCTGCGTCCCAGATGGAGACCAGCCCCACGTGCTCAAGGAAATGCGAAACAAGAGGCCGGATGGAGCAGGTCTGGGAGGACACCGTTCAGCCTCGCAGGGGCAGGGGCGTCCTGGGCTCTCCCTCCCCCGAAGTGTCATTCAGGGCTGGGGCAGAAAGTCTACAGTCAGTCCCATGGCCTCTGGTCAGCACATCGCAGCTGGCCAAGCGGCCCCTGGCCCCAGGTGGCTTCAGAGACTGTCCCACTTACGGACCTGACCTGGCCTGCGGGGAGGCCGTGAGACGCTAGGAACAAGGAAACACCCACTGAGGCCAGTGTTGACCCGGGCCTTCCCGCCCCAGCCAGAGCCACTGAGCAGAGGGTGTCGCGAGGGTCGGATGCAGCATTGACCGGTTCTCGCCCAAGAGCCGGGGAGGGCCAGTCCCCCAAAGCAGGGTCTCCCAACCTCTGTGACATGTGGGGCCGGGCGATTCCTGTTGTGGGGACGGTGTGGCGTGTGTTGGGGTGTCCACCAGCCACCACTCCTTGAGATGTAACACCCCTCCCCGACTCGCAACAACCGATGATGTCAGCAGGCACCGCTGAGGGTGCCCCTGGGGAGCAAAGTCACTGAAGTTGGGCAGCCCTGACCTAGAGGCAGGGGGTTGGGTCCCAGGTGTCATGGGGAGGGGGGTGCTATTCACTCTCCCCATCGATGGGGAACGAACCGGCCGCCCTGGAAGGAGGAAGGGCCGAGGGCCAGTCCTTCCTAAGTGTCCGGTTGCCGAGTCAGGTCCCGCATCAACACCGCCTCACAAAACGGCAAGACAGGCACCGTCACCCCCTTCTCCACGTGGACAGACCCCAACGTTAAATCACCAAAGTCCCACGGCCGACAAGGCTCAGGGTCCCAGCGGGCCTGGGCTGCCGGAGCAGAGTGGCCCCGGTCCGCAGGTCCTGAGACCCTCGCCCTCCAGGCCCGGGTCCCAGCACGCGTAGACCGACGGAGGAGGCCTTAGGAGCGAGGAGGCCCCGAGTCCCCCCCACCCACCCAGCCGTCAGGGGGCAGGTACGGCGGCCCCGTGCATGGTCCCAGAGAGCCCTGGACACTGGGCTACACGGCGGTGAGCGTGAGGCTGGTAGGCCCTGCCGCGGTGAGGCCTCTCCCTCATCCCGCCCCACGCCCTGGTTAGGCGATGCGAGGGAAAATTAGAAACGCAGATCTCGGCCATGCTAGGGGTGCTTTCCACCGCTCAGGACCCATTCATTCATCGAACTGCTCTGGGGTCAGCCTAGGGCAGGGAAACCTGAACTTGAAGCATGGTTCTGGCCCAGAAAGACCCCAGCGACCTCCCGTGGCCTCCGACCCGTGATCGTGGTGGTGCTGGAGGAACAGAGAACTGACGTGAATGCTGTTGAAATGTGGCCAGTGGCCACGAACCGTCCCCTGGAACGAACAGCAGGAGCCATCCATCCATCCGCCACGGCGCGGGGGCCCAGGCAGAGCCTTCCACGCCCCGGGCACGTCCTGTGACCTCCCACCACCTCTGGGGCTGCCACCCCCTGATGCACCTCAAACCTCAGTCCAGCCCCAAATCCCACCTTCCCCCCAGTCTTCTCACATTTGTTTGGCCCTCTCCTGACTCCCCTCTGTCTCCCCGCCGCCCCTTCCCCAGCACTACCACACCCCACATCCAATCCCCAACTTTCCAAGGATCCAACCATGTCTCACCCTCCCGCTGGTCCCGCCCCCATCCAAAGCACCATGACCCTCACGTGGCCAGCGGCCTTGCCTGTGTCCCTTTGCCCCACCCCCTCCTCTGTTCCCAACTCTGTGGCCAGAGGGATCCTATTAAAATGTATGTCAGACCTCACGACGCCCCTCAGAGACCCCACCTCACCCGGGGGAAAGAGCCAAATCCCACAAGATGGACACCGGCCACAAGACCACTGAGCCTGGCAACGTGGCCAGTGCAACAGGATTTCTAAGTATATTTCATTTCCGATAATTTACATTGAAAATCGATGGTCCATTCATTTATTGGAAAACTTGTAGACCTATCTGCAACAACTTGGGTGTGCACGTCTACTTTTTTAGCCACAAATTTTGAACTCTAAAAGCAGATCTGGGACTTCCTCTGAAGATCTGTGCCCCACCGAGGGTGCTGTAAGACACACACCGGATTTCAAAGACACGGTAGGAAAAGCAGAAATTAACTGTCTCAGCAATTCCTTCCATTGATTATGTGTTGAAGTGGTAATATTTTTACCATATCGGGTTAAATAAAAAAAACATTAACGTGAATTTCACATTTCCCTTTCACCTTCTCTAACACGGCTCCCGGACAGTGTGAAGTTCCAGACGTGGCCCGACTTCGGTCTATACGGGCGTGGCCGTCAGACGCTCAGATGTGGCCCCGACCCGGCCTCTTTCCTCCTCCTCTTTCAGCTCCGGAAGACCCCTCATCACATGTCACCTCTGGGGAGGCCCTCTCTGCCTCCCCACCCAGCTTTGTGTTTCTTCAGGGCATTTAACACCATCTAACGGAGCCCGTAGGTATATTACACAGTGTACTGTCAGTTTCACCTACTGAAATGTAAGTTCCCGGAGGCTGGGGTTTCTGTCTGCTGTGGTTTCCCCGCTCTGTCTGCAGAGCCTCCAACAATCTGGCCCATGATAGACGTTCAACCACATCCGCCAAATGCACAGAGTTATCTGTTTTCCTGCTGGGGTGCCCACTCAGCTGCAAATTTCTCAGGGGCAGGGCTAGCACATAGTAGGCTCTCGTGTGGTAGGCTGATCTGTTCCCAGGATCACGGGGGAAACAGAGGCGGCCTGGCCGCCACGGAAGGCAAAAACCAAGTAGCAAGGGTCCTTGAACCGCACACGCGCCCCCCCCCCCCACCGCCCCAGGAAGGTACATGTCCTTTCCTTCCCGTCGATTTTTATTCTCCCAGTGAGAAGACAAATCTGTTTCCCTTCCGCCAAAAGGCCTCAAGCCACGGCTACTTACATTATAGTAATTAAATCCCTGCTGCTAGGAGAGCTCAGGAGTGAGCAGGCCTCATGCCAAGGGCTGGCCTGCAGGGAGGAGGCAGCAGGGAGGGAGGCTGGCCGGAAGGGCCTGTCCCTCTCAGCTGCTTCCCGAGTGACAAAATCCACTTAGCCACAATGCCTTCGCAGGCTTTCACTCCCGGGACAGGGGGCCTCGGAAGAGGACCAGCTCGGGGAACCCCAGCCTCCCCGGCTCACTCCCTGGGCCTCACCTCCCCACCGGAGTGGCTGTTCCAGCCACATCCTCACTTCTCCCATTCGCCAAATGACAAAACCGAGGCCGGGAGGCCGGGAGACAAGCCTCCCCACCCCAGCGCGGGGACGTCCTCTGCACCTGCACTCCCGACTGGCACTCAGCGCGGGCCCAAACCACATCACGTGCTCTGCTTGTGGGGTGTGCCATTCAATCCTCACAGTTGCCCCAGAAAGAGGGCTTCTGATTAACCCCCAAGGGTAAGAATAGAAACACCAAGACAACTCGCCCAAAGCCACGCACGCAGGCAGTGACGGAGGCAGGATTCAAACCCAGATCTGCTGTGTTCGGGGCCAGGCTCTCCTGGACAATGTACGCAGCAGGGCTGGCTGGGAGGCGGCTGCGGGCACATGAGAGACGGGGAGGTAGGGGGAGGACAGGCAGGAACGGAGACCCTGCAGGCCTCGTGCACCTGCTTCTGCCCCGCCCAGCCCGCCCGTGAGCCCCACGTCTTGCTCGGTCAGTGCTGGACCCCAGAGCCCAGCAGGACACCAGCGCCTGTTGGCCTCCTGAGCCAGCTACAACTGGGGACCGAGGGTCGGGGAGCAGAGTGCAGGGAGCGGGTGGGTTCCTGGGACAGACATGGGCAGGATGGACCGAGGAGAGAGAGCCATGAACTGGGGCTCCACGAACAGGACGAGGCAGGGGGGTGGCTGCACAGAGACAGCAGGGGGTCGGGGGCGGCCCCGCAATTTGGGTTCTGGTGAGCACGTGCGTCTGGACGTTTCCGATCACACGATGACAGTGTTGGGCCCTTCCCCTCCGGGCGAGGGTGGAGTCACGGCACCCCCACCCCCAGGTCTGGAGGCCGAGGTTTCAGAGGCTGACCACCTCCCCTCCCCCGCCCGGACGCACAGCCAGGAAGCCCAAGAGAGGGGACGGGAACGCGGGGAAAGAACACACTGTCCCCCTGGGGGACCTCGGCCCCACAGCCCAGACTGCCCTGCCAGCCTCCCGGGGCTCCTGGAAAGTGAACAAATCCCTGCTCCCAAACCCAAGGCACTCCCCCTCCCCGGAGCTCCAATCACCCACGGGAGGGCCTGGGCCAGAGTGGGGGCGAGGCTGGCGGGGTGGACGCTTCCAGGAGCAGCACTTTGGCTTGAGAGGGCCAGGCCACGAGGTGGCCACACAGGGGAGTGGGCTTTGAGGGCACTCGTGGGTTCAGACCACAACTCCACTCCCTCCTGGCTGCGAGGGCCGGGGCAAGCCTCCTGACCTCTCTGAGCCTCGGGCGGGCCATCTGTCACTCGGGGGGGGGGGGGGGGGGCTGTTGTGAGGACTGAATGAGACAAGAAGCAGGAAAGCCCTGAGTCATGTCCCAGTCTGGCCTTGTCTTCACTCCTGAATAAGACTGCGTTGCTTCCCTCCTGAATAAGACTCATGTTCCTCTGAGCTGCTGGACAGGAGCGTTACAGGCGGCCCTGCCCGGCCACAAGGAGACCCTCGGGACCCAGCCTCCACCCCGGACTTGCACTCGGCTCCAGACATTCCATCCCCCCCTTGAGGCACCTGCCCCTCGCCGGAGGGCAGGGCGGACCCGGTCTGCACGGCCACACTCCGGGAGCAGTGACAACATCTGGTCCAGCCCAGAGCGGGAGGGCAGGGAGTCACGGGACCAGCTGAGGGATCCCACGGGATCCCGTGGCCACTGGGCTCCGGGAAGAAAAAGCAGGCCTCGCAGACCCGCGCGGGCCTAGGAGCCCCCTGGGGCCAGGTCTACGCCATGCTGAATCGCCCACCTCCAGCCTCAGCAAAAGGAATTATAGTCCCACTTTCCAGACAGAGGCCACCGATCAAGGCCACACAGCTGGACAGATCCGTGGTGGAAGGCTGAGCTGTTTCAGGAGGAGTCGGGGGAGAGCAACACATTCCAGAGGAGAGTCCCCCGTGGCTCACGCGGTGCTTACGGGCACGGACCACCCGCAGTCCTGGGAGCTGGAACAGGGCCTCACCTGGTAGCAGGTGTCCTGGGCCCCAGCCGCGCCCTGGCCGCTGGCCACGCCGAGAGGCCTCGGACAAGTCGCACAACTTCCCTGGGCCTCGCCGTCCTGCGAGGAGGCGCGTGGCCCCTGCTCCGCCCCCCTCGCGGAGGTGGGCAGGGGCCACAGCCACCCAGCCAGCACACCTGCAGGGCCGTGGAACGTGGCCATCCGGCTTACAGGCCCCACCCCGGCCGGGTAGCCACCGGCTCCCCCGGGCCCCCCCTTCAGGCCACCAACAACACGGCCACTCGGAGCCCCTCCAAAGGCAGTGGACCGACCCAGGGTGGCGCACCCCGCCCGAGCCCTCATCTTGGAGGAAGGCGACATCACCTGGGTCAGCGGCTCCCGGCACTGCCACGTGGGGGCCTGTTCGGGCACTGGCTGAGCAAGCCGACCCCCGACCCAGTAGAGGCCAGAAAAGAGAAAACATGGCTAAGCCCCAGTTCGTCAAAAGCAGGAACCTTCTCACAAAGGAGAACAGCTCTGCACAAATCCCCTCGAGGACGCAGCCAAGCAGGCGCCCGGCCAGGAAGGACTCCCCTCGCGGGCCACCGGGGGCGGGGGCGTGGGGGTGCGGGCCACGAGGCCGCCGGGCCACGAGCATGCTCGCCCCACGTGCACACGGGGAACGCGAGGCTGGCAGAGTCTGAGGCGCCGGCCTCACGGTCACCCGGCAGCGAGGGGCTGCCCCAGGACGGCCGCCGGCCTGCTGGGCTCCTGCATCTAAGAGTTCAAGCCGAACCAGACCACGATTCCCACGGGTGCCGCCCGCCGGCCCAGGGCCCGGGCGCTCTCCAGGGCCGACACCAGCCAGTCCAGCCCCCGGGGGAGCGACCTTTCAGGCACCTGCCCGCTTGCCTGACACAGCATCACGCCCGTCCCTTAAGGAAAATGCCGGGCAAGCGGCCTCAAAACAGCAGGTGCCAATGTGCGTGTTATTTCGCACATCGCTTGCGTGTTGTTCATTTAGCACTGCCGGGGCCCCACTCAGAATACAACTCTTGTTACCTCGCCACCAAGTAGCCCCGTGGGGGGAAACGTGCCCCACACAGGGCAGGCGCTGACCCCGGCACGACCTCCCCGCCCGCCGCAGCACAGAGCCCAGAAAGCCTCAACCCACAGGCCCCACATCCCTGAATTCCCTGTCACGGGTCTCAGAGGAAAGCCCGTCATCTCGAAGTCACACGAGAAAGCCCCGGCGCTTCCTTGGTCCCCTGGCTCTGTCCCCGGCGGCCCCCTGGCTGGCCCTCTCCCTGCCGCCCCTGCTCTCAGCCTCATTCTGCCTGGTCATCGTGTGTCCCCCTGACCTTCCTCCTGGACGCTCGGCCTCTGGCCTGACTCCATAGGCTTATTTTTGTTCCCTCTCCACCTGTCCCGTTTGCACGGCCACACCCGGTCAGCTGTGCCCAGGCCACAGCTTGCTGACTGTGAGCAGGAGAACTGGGTCCCACGAGACGAGGCCAGAAGCCCAGGCCAGGCTAGCGCTGCGGCCCCTCCTCCCGGGGAACGTCCTGCTTCCTCTCACGGCCCAGATGCGCCCGTGCAGACCCGTCCGGGAACATGACCGGGGCTTGTCGTCCAAGGGGGGGGGGGGGGCATCGGTTTCATCACAAAGGGGGCACAGGCCACACGTGCTCACCTGCTCCAGAGCCACCGGTGTGGGAGGCGACCTGCGTGCCCACGGTCCTCCGAGTGGCTGTGGGTCGGCGGGAGCGCCATGTCGGCGCGGGGCTCCCCAGAGCAGCAGTGGGCACGTGTCAAGGCTGAGTACGCGCCCAGCTCTGCACCGGGTGCCGTGCTACGGGCAGGGCTGACTCCCTCCTGCCGTCTGAGAAGTGAGTTTCAGATCCAGGAAACTCCGAGGACCCCCCACCACATTCCACCAAGTCGGAACTCAAACCCAGAGCCCGAGCCCTTAACCACCACGCTGGGAGGTCGGCCGTGCCGATGCGTCACAACTCTGGGGACAGAAGTGCAGCGGGCAGGGCCCCCGCCAGCTGGCCATGAAACGGCCCCCGCGCCCTTGTCCCTGGTGCAGGCATCCTGCTCCCTGCTTCCAGCCTCTAGGACGACACGTGGCCCCAGCAACCTTCCCGGGCCTCCCTGCTCCGCTCCCCTCCTGGCCTCTGCACCCCTCAGCCCCGGCTCCTGAGACTCCTCGTTCCCAGAAAGGCCCCTGCCCGTGACGCTCCCATTCTGGTCTGGTTAACCCTTGGGGACCGTCCGCAGGGAGCCTCCCCAGTAGACGCTGCGGTCGGCCTGGGTGGGTGGCACCTGGGTGCGGGCCTGGCCAAGGACAGAGCTGGAGGATGGTGGCCTGTGTGGTCTTAGCAGTGGAACATCACAGACGCACATTCGGTGGGGTCAGAAAGCTCTGGGACGGGGTGGGGGGTCAGCGCCAGGGCCCTGCCCTTGTTTCCGAGCTGGAGAACCAGAGGCCCGGAGAGGTGAAGGGCCCTGACGACAGTTGCACGGCGAGTCAGAAGCAAGAGGGAAGCAGACCAGCCTTTCTGTAACACTCACTGCCGCCGAGGTAGGAAGCTGAGCCTCCAGGGTGAATGAAGAAGGCATTTCTAGAACCAGGACGGAGAAGCTTTTGGAGGTTCCCTCCCTCAAACCCCCAGCAGAGGCCTGTGGCAGCTCAGCACAGGGAGACGGCAGGTGCTGGGGCCCTGGGCTCTGGATCTAGAACCATCTCTCCTGAGAGGGGCACCTGGCACGCCCACGCACCCCGGTGCACCCCGCTTCCCACCTGCGAACAGAGCGGCTTGTAGCGACCCCAGGGCCACGGTGGGGTCGCGAGGAGCTGAAAGCGCGGAAAAACCGTGAGCAGTGGACAAGCCGAGCCCACGGTCGCCCCCAGTGGGCACCCGGGTGGCCGGTAGGGAGGAAGAGGCCCTCCGAGGAAGGGCAGGGGCCAGAGCCCGGGGCTGGCGCCAGGTTTGGGGGGCGGGGAGCCTCGCAGCGAGGGCTCTCGTTCTGTCTGTAACCCCCACACCCGACCTGTCCATCGTCACCTGGGGGCAGTACGGCCAGGCCCCCAGCACCGCCCCGGGGCCTGTCCACCACCTCACCCGGCACCCAGGCTGCACCTGCCTCGCTCTCCCCGCCCCTCCCCGGTACAGTTCCCTCCCTCCCAGTGTGGGGCACGCGGGTCTCCGGCCTGGCCACTTAGATCTGTCTCTCTGCAGAATCATAAACAGTTTCTCCGGCAGCAGCAGGCGAGGAAAGGCCTCAACTCGGGAGTCAGATGGGCCGAGGGCCCCGGGTTCTCACCCCAGCACCGCCACCCGCTGACAGCGTCCGGCCTGGGGACTTCTCTATGAGGGGACGGGACCACACCCACGCCTCCCAGCACTCCAGCCAGGACAGAGGACAGCCATCGAGGCAGAGCACAGAGCGGCCCCTGCCTCCCCCTCGCCCAGCGGCCGGCACAGGGCCAGCCCCCAGCCCTCCTCCGGCACCCTTGCCTGCAGCCGAGCCCCTGGGGGGCCGGGGGGGGGGGGGAGCCCGGGGGCGCCGCGGAACCCTGGCCTCCTCCTGGCCTCCTCCTCCAGACTTTCCTCCGCAGAAGAAAAGGCCCAGAACTTCCTCCCCACGGCTCCGGGAACAGCGTGGCCTCCCAATCCCCCCCTTCATTATTTAAAGAGGAATGACTGATTCTTCCCCTCTCCCTTCGGGGTTTGGAGAGAAGGAAAACAGGTCCGAGTGAAGGGCGGGCCTGCCGCTGAGCCAGCACCGCGGTGCCTCCACGCTGCCCCCTCACAACCTCACTCCCTCATACATACTCATTTCCTCCCCCAAATGTGCTTTACAAATAACTGCCACAGAACCAAAGCTCTGTCTTCTGATTTTACATTTCCATCCGGGCCGTGGCTTCTCTACGGTAGTTACTCGAATTTCCTTTCGGTTTGTGTTGCTTTACCTTCGATGTTTTGAAGTTACCTTCGCGGTCTTTGGACCGCGGCCTTGCCAGTGCCCCTCCCCGAAAGCTCTGTGAGGGGCAGGCGAGGGGGTCCCCCAGCCTTCCGATCAGCCTGCACAGCGGACACGCCCAGCGATGGACGCTGCTTGGGGGGCAGGCACCCCGAAGTCCCTCCCGGAAGGTTACAAACAGCGTGACGATGCCCAAAGGGAAGCAGGTACTGTTGAGTCGTCCCCTCTGGGGTTACAAACGTTTGACTCAGCCGTAGGCCGTCGCGAAGCTCATAAATAAGGTCGCCACCACCCTGGGTGGGAGCAGGGCCTCGCTTCCACGCTCTCAGAGCGGCTCACGAGTCCTCCCTGGGCCAAGACACTCAGCGTGACCTCGGTGCAAAACAGACCCCTGGCTCCGACCCTCCCGCCTCCTGCCGCCGTGCCCTGCAGGCCGTGACGCAGGAGGGTCCGCGGAGGGCTCCGTCCGTTCAGCAGCGCCAACACACCGGAAACCACAGGCACGGGCACCCCGAGGCCTCTGTCCGCAAACACGCCACCTACCCGCCCAACGCGGCTCCCGGGTCTGGCAGGAGGCGCGGGCCGGTCACCCCGCCGAGCCCGGCTGCCCCTCTGCCCTTATGCAGACAGGGGCTCCCCGCGCAGGGACCTGCGAACCTGCTCAGTCATCCGGGCTGGAGGCCGAGGGTGGACCCCCTGACCTCTGTGAGGTCAGCAAAGACACCCCACAAGTCGGCCCGAGGGAACCCCGTTTTCTTCGCAGCGCGGACAGCCAGGAGCCCAGGCCCCCCTGGGCGTGCGGAGAGGCCTGCCTCCCCCCCCCCCCAGGTGTTCTGAAGGAGGAAGAGCGCCGGAGCCGGGGTGGGGGGGAGGCCACGCGTGGGAGGAGACGGGCCAGGGGGACCCGTGGCCGCGGCGGCCCCCGCAGCAAGGCCAGGCAGGGGCAGCGGAAAGAGCAGCGGCGCCGGGCAGGCAGGCACCGGCGCCCCCGGCAGCGGTCAGTTCTGCCAGGGAGGTGAGCCCGGGGACGGGTAGGGGCTGGAGGCTGGGCACACACGGAGACAGAGACGGCTGCCTTGTGGCAGCAGTATTTCCGACCCCCCCCCCCCCCAGTGGTCACAGCCGACACCAGAGGTCCCTGCCAGGAGCCCCCACGGGACCGGCCAGCCGGGGCTGGGGGCTCCTCGGCTCCGAGATGGAGGGGGCCGGGCCCTGTGGTCCCGGTGCACACAGCACAGCCGGAGGTGTGCCTCAGACCAACTCTGGAGGAGCACAGAATGCCAGGGCGTCCCCAAAGCATCGGTGCCTCCGTCCTGACGAGCACAGACGTGACAGACCACATCCCTGGGAGCTCTCGGCGGGACCTCTAACCCCGGCCCTGCCACGTTGTCTACGCCCTTGACATAAACCACCTATTCGTTTTTAAACCCTAGACTCTTTGTCCAGTTCAGGGATAGCCCGGAACCAGTCGGAGCCCACGAGGGCCCCCTCGGGCACTTGTCTCTTACGGGGTGGGGGGGACTCATGGCCCCGCCCCTCCTGCCATCTGGACCCTGCTTTGACCCACCTCCCGCCCCCCCCCCTTTCCTGCGTCACCTCAGGCTTGTGAGGAGGGGACCGAGGACCACTCTGGCCGACTTCTCACCTCCTCACTCTGGCTCCCTTTTGCATGAACTCTGAGCCTCAGGGCAGGGCCAAGTTCCGACCCCAGAGAGCCAGCCCCACGTGCAGATTCTCCCCCAGCAACAAGTATCGGCCAAAGACGCAAAGGGGGGTCCGCAGCCCCGTGGAGGAAAACAGAGAGCTCCAGAAAGCTGCAGGTCTGGCACCCGTCAGCCGCCTTCAATCACTCGGGGAAGCAGCGGGGACCCCTCCGAGGGCCCGTGAGCGGGAAGCCCCCCACCCGTGCACGGCTACCAGCCCGCCCGGACTACGTCCACACGGGTGAGCAAAGCCGACCGGACACCCAGAGATCTCCCAGCTGGCGACACGCCTTCCTCGCCCAAACCCGCTGGCCACGGTAGAGCCTGGGGGCAGACGTGCCCTCCCTACCACCCACCCGTGATCGGAGGTGCTTCCAGCCCCTCTCAGAACTTCTCCCCGACAAGACGCCACTTCTCACGCCACTGACGAGCGTTAGCTCCCAGTCTGTCAAGGGCCCAGCTGATTCTGGAGCCAGAGTTGGTGGGAAAGACCCCTCTGGCCTCATCACCACTATTAATAACAATGACGTGAGGCCCCGTGTTGGAGCCTTACACTTCGCAAGTTCGCTCTCCCCACCGACAGCTGGGGGACCGGCTCGCAGAAGTTACATGGCTTGTCCGAGACCACAGCTCTGGAAGCGACCGAGCTGGGATTCAACCTTCACTCTGATTCCCTAAAACGATCCTGTTTGTGTCTGGGTCGAGAGGGGTAGCCGCCTTCCTCCTCCTGGGTCCACGGGCCCTGACACGGGAGACCCCAGGAAACGCTGCTTCCCGAATGACTCCATGCACAGACGGCAGACGGGAAGCCTGGCAGGCAGGGGAGCGGGTTAAAGGGAGCCTCGTTTCTGCAGCCCGGGCTGTCCCAGGGGCACACAAGGCAGCCACCTCACCAGCTGGGCCCAGCAGGACCTTCCTGGTCATAACCTCTCGTGCCGCCTTGAGCGCCAGCGGTGTAGAAGCGGGGGACACCCAGCCCGTTGGCCCCCTGACCCTTGCTCCACACCAGACCCCGCTTCCTCCAGCTCTGGGTGAGGCCCTCTCCCTGCCCTGGCCCCTCTCCCGCCAGTGGCAACCCTCCTGTGACATGAAGACCACGCGCACAGACCTGCCCCAAGCCGGGTCCTCCGAAGAGCTCCGACCCCGGGGGTCACTGGGGTGCTGGTCTCTCCCCTTCCCCCCACCTCCTAGTCCCGGGGCCTTCATCATTCTCCCTCGGTGACGGCTCCTGGTCCCCACGGGTGGCTGGAAGGAGCCAGAGCCCCGCCGAGGGGGACAGCCTCTCCCCCCCCCCCCGCCCCCCCCCCCCCCCCCCCCCAGGCGGCCCTGAGAGCTGCAGCCTTCGGGCATGACTAAGTGAGCTGTTACTGCCGGGAACCCCACTCACTTCTGCTCTCTGAGGGGCTCAAACCCCGTGCTACGGACATGCAGCCAGCTGGGGCGGCCCCCTCTGAGCAGCTGGGGCCCTGGGGGACCCTCTGCACAGAAGGAAGTCTAGGTCCTGGCTACTCAGGTGGCTTGACGGCTCTGCCCGTGCCCTGCTGGAGAGAGAGGCTGGGGACAGGGAAATCCGATCAGCACCTCCTAGGTTTTTGCGGCTGGATCTCAACAAGGAATGTGACAGCCCCACAGCAGCTGGGCCCAGCCTGAAACAGGCTCTATTTGAAACCTCCAACAGCTGAACCCCTCCCAGCCACCCCCTGCCCGAAATGACAAATAGGAAGAGAAATCCAAGGGACAGGCCAGCACGCACACATGCACTCACACACCCTCCTCCCCAACAACAAATCGGGGGTGAGGGGTAGAGTGGGAAGAAATCCGCTTGTCCAATGAGTGCCCGGGTCCCCCGAGCCCTCCAGCCCGCAGCACGAGGGCCCCCAGCAGGCCGAGCGTGGCAGGAACCCACCTGCCGGGAATCACCACCACCCCCCCCCACCTCCCCACCCCCGCCAAAGGCCATGATCTCCGAGCCTGAGGCTGAAGCCCAGCCACCAGCCGCCTCGGCTGCGCACACGCTCCACCTGACTGATCCGGGAGCCCTGTCAGCCCATCTGAGGGAGAGGTGCTCCCCGGGGCTCAGGCCACGGTGGCACCCACCTGCGCTGCTGGGGACACCTGTAGCCATTTGCGTCAGGCGGCAGCAGCTTTATTCTGAGTGCTCTCTCCCGAGGGAAAGGACCGCGGGTTCCCTCCGCCCGTTTTCGCCCGTGTCCCCCCCCCCCCCCCCCC
>NW_024412438.1:4679832-4690043 GCF_014898765.1 Herpailurus yagouaroundi | reverse complement strand
GGGGGGGAAGCCGCAGAGAAGGGACAGGCATGGAGTCCCCACCCCCCACCCAGACATTTATTTCTCTTCCATCCTCGGGAAAATGGAGTGGAGCAGGGCGGGAGCGGAGGGGGAGTCGCGGGGACTGGCAGGCACATCAAGGCAGAGTGTAATTAATTGGTGCGTGAAGCCGCTGGGCTCCGCTTTGGTTCGCGTGAGCCAGGAGGAAAACGGTTTCTCAGAAGGGACTCTTTCAACCTCCCCGGCACAGAGTCTGCAACAGACACGGTGCACGGGGGCTGCTCCCCCCAGCAGGCGAGGAATGAATTCTCCCGGGGTTGGGAAAGCAAGCCAAGTTCGAGCGCTCCATCTAATTGAGCAAACGCCTCTCCCCACCACCGCCCTCCATCAATCTTCTCTCCCTTTCCTCTCCATCCACCTCTCTCTCTCTCTCTCTCTCTCTCTCTCTCTCTCTCTCCCCTCTCTCTCTGTTGCTACCTACATATTCCTTTTGTTCAAGGTATAAAGAGAAGCTGCAGCCCTACCTTTGAGTACAAACCCCAAGAGAGCTCGGTCTCTATCACCATGACAACAATTCCAAACATCCCAAAAATCAGAGCATAGTCACTGAGACGCTTCCTCTTTTCGAACAGGGCCCTCCTGTGTCCCAGCTTATAGCCAATGTTTTGGTTTTTCCGTTTGTTGGCTTTGGGGAAGGTGGCGCTGCCGGCGGCGGTGGCCGGGCCGGGGCCGGGGCCGGGGCCGGGGCCGGCGTGCTGGTGGTTGTGGGTGGCGTTGGGGGGGTGGAGCAGGGTCTGGTGGGTATGGTTGTCCTCCCGGGAGGAGATGATGATCTCGGGGGGGTTGCTGGGGCTGAAGAGCTGGAGGGGCTGGCCTTCGGGCTCGGCCTCGATGAGGTTCCTCCGGGAGGCGCTCAGCCGGCTCAGGGGCTTCATGACCCCCCCGCTGTACTTGCAGGAGCTCATGGCGATCTCCGTGAAGGGGTTGCTGTCCCGCCGGTGCGCCAGGGGGCTGGCCTGCCGGTGCCGGCCGCCGCCAGCGGGCCCACTTGTGGCTGTGGAGCTTGGAGAGTGGCCGAGCAAGTGGTCATTGAGATTGAACTGGCTGCCTTGCCTGGAGGAGGGGCGGAGGGCAGCGGTGGAGTTGGCCGAAGGGGGGCCCCTGAGCGTCGTGGGTGAGGAGTGCGGCAGGCCGGGCTGGACGGGCTGGCTCTGGACCTGGGCGAGCAGAGACAGGGGACGCGCTGGCTGCTGCTGGGGCTGCTGCGGAGGCTGCAGCAGGGGTCCCGGGGGCTGCTGGGGGGCTGCTGGGGGCGGCGGCGGCGGCGGCGGCTGCTCATCCCCGGACGACGGGCAGGGACCCTTGGGGTCTTCATCCAGGTCCCCCACCCCCGAGTCATGGAAGTGCCCAGAAGTGTCCATCTTGGGGCCTGGCTGGATTCCCTGCAGCACAACCCCCCACCCCAAAGCCACCCTCGCTCCAAAGATGTCCTCAGAGGCAGCCGGGCATCCAAGCCCCCAGCAGGTGTCCTGGCCCCGTCTTCGTTCTCTGGCTCCGGTTCTCTGGGGCTGCCCGGGGTCCAGACGCCGCCACTCAGGGGTGCATGGCCCTGGGCAGGAGGGGCCTGGGGCAAGAAGAAGCGGGGAAGGAACTCCGTCTCAGGAGGCGGCCCTCTGGGAGCGCGCACGGCCAGGCTCAGCCTCGCTCCTCGCGGGCTCAACAGCTCTGCTCTCCCCTCCCGCGGCCAGCGCTCCGCTGCAGGCCCAGCCCACTTGGTGGCAGCGGGGCTCATTGGCTCGGCTCGGGGCGCCGCCGCCTCCTGACTCCGCCCCCGCGCGGGCTCCTCCCCGGGGGAGGGGCCCGTCGCCCCCCCCCCACCCCCCGCCCCGGCGCCCACCCCCCCCCCCCCCCCCCCGGCCCGGGCCGCGCGGCGAGGGCTGGGAGCTGTAGTTTCCGCCGCCCCTCCCACCCCCACCCCACCCCCCACCCCGGGCCGGCCCTCTCGGCTGCGACAGGTGTGGCACAAGCCCGCGAGGCGACGGGGACGTGCGCGCGCGCGGCGCGCTGGGGAGGAGGAGCGGGGCCTCGCAAGGAGGGGGCTGCGCACCCTGACGCGGGGGTGGGGCGGGCAGGCCGCCGGTCGTTACCCGCCGGGGTGTACCGCAGGTCGACCCCAGACGCCCGGGGACGTGGGCCCGGTCTCCCCAGTTCACAGCCTGATGCTCCGAGACGTTGAGCTACAGCTCCAGGGGTCACAGAGCAGACGGGCGCCCCCCCCCCACCCCCCGTCGTCTCCCGACCCCAGGTGGGTAAGCTCACCTACTGAACGCCGGCAGTAAGCGTGCAGGCGCCTCTTTGTTACTTCCACCCCCCACTTCAACCCCATGCAAATGATGTCATCATTCTCCTTTTACAGATGAAAACTGAAGAACAGATCACACAAGCACAGGTAAGTAAATTGCCAGATGTCACCGGGCCGGTGGAGGGTGCTGGGATTTGAACCCAGGTCGGTGGGACCCACAGCTGCTATCCGGTCTGCCCGGACGCCTTTCCTCTGTGCTGCTCAGGGCAAAGCGGGGCCTCCATGAAGTGGCCCGCGTGCTGGGAAGGAACCAGAGAAGGCTTGCAGGAAAACTGGCCTTCCCACAGCGGGGCGTGTGAAACAGAGCAGCTCCCGGGCGCTGCGGCGTCACCACAGCGTCTGGCAGGAAGACTGAACCCCCCCCTGGCCCCCCCCCCCCCGCCGTGGCCACCCCCCCACCTGATCTGCCCTGTGGGGCCCTGAGAGTCAGAGCTGGGAACAGCTGCCCACTTCCCAGGTTCAGAGCCATCATCAAGTATTTATTAAGCTCCCACTGTGTGCAAAGGGAGTTCCAAAGAGATGGGAGCAGAGCGGAATTCATTTCCCCTTCTAACCGCCGCTGATTTAGGGATCAGTGAGGAAGGGGAGGTGACGGGATCCCCGGGCACAGCCGGGGTTTCAGAGGGAGAAATGATTTTTCTGTCCAGGAAGGGGAAGGGCAGGAGAGCCATACACCCCGGTATGTGCACACATGTGTGTACATAGGTGAGCGAGCACTGGCCCACAAGCATGCTCGTGTGCACACACGTGTGCACACGCACACACATGCACACGCACACAGTGGGTTTCTGAAGCAGCTCTCTTGAATGCGGAGCTGCAAGTGGACAAGCTCCCAACAAACGGGCCAGAGAGCCCTCTGCGTGCCAGCCTCACCTCTGCAACCCCTGTTGGCTGCGATTAAGAGCTAAATATTACTTGTAATCTAAGCCACAACCCCGGAAACCCGAGTATGGCCGCACACAATAATCCCGATGGTTGTTGTCATCACCAGCAACGTGGTCGTTCCCCCTGCACCCCCACCCCGCCGGCACCAGCCATAGCGCCGCGGTCAGACCCGAGCCTGGCGTCTCCCGTGCTTGCCCATGGCCGTGCAAGCCCTCCAGAGCCCGCCCGCCCTCCTCATGCCCTGCCCTGCCCTCCCTCCCCTTCCCCTCCGTCTTCTTGGTCTTCTCCCCCCACCCCATCCCCAGACAAAGCACCTGTTAGGCTTAGTGATTTCCTTATAAATTAGTTGTTAGTAGCAGAACGTGCCGTTGGCATCGGTTCTCAGTGCCAGATACAGCATCTGGGCTGTGAGAATCATTTTTCAGGGCCAGGCTCCTGGGCATTGCTGTGCCCCCTCCGGCACCGTGACCTGCCTCCCGCTTCAGCTGACCCTTCTGGGCCAGCCTCCCGCCTCCGATTCTCCCGGCTGTGCCCCCTGGATCCAGACAAGGACGGTTAGACTATGTCCTGCTGTCACGGACAGCGTGGGGGGACCAAACTGTGCCAGAGCCGAAGGTCCACTGCAGACTCTTCTGGAAATGGCTGGAGCTGGACAGCGGAGCCACGGCATCGGCTCCTCCGCGTGGCCGCCCTGTTGGAGTGGGGAGAGCGCAGAGCCCGGGTTTTAGTGGCCGAGAGCCCAGGCTGGAGTCCCCTCTGCCACACGGTGGCCGCACGACCACAGGCAGCTAACTACCTTCTGATGTTCAGCTTCCCCTCGAAAAAACAAGATAAAAGTAGGGTCCCCGCCTCTCGGGGTTGGGGGGAGGGACGGATGCGAGCGGGTATTCGCGGGCCAGCCCGCCGGACCACACTGGGAGCTGCTCAGCCCGGCCCGGATGGCATCAGCTCCCCCACCCTGGCCTGCCGCCTCGCCTGCCCTCCACTGCTGCCCTCCGCTGCTGCGGGCCGAAGCCCCCCTGCTGGGAAGCCCCAGCCCGTCCCCCAGCCCCCAGCTACACCCAGGTCCTCAGAACAACCGGTGACTTGGAGCCATCAGCCATTTTACAGAGGAGGAAACTGAGGCAGCAGGCGGGTTTTAAAATTTGCCCGCAGTTACTAACGGGGACCTAGTGGCATGGCCAGAATCCAATCCAACCCCAAAGCCCCAGCACTTTCCACGTGTCCCGAAATCCACACCAGTAGGGATCGGTCTTCTTGGTATTTATTAAACTAAACGTTATCACAGGCAGCCCTCAGGAGCTTATGGTCTCACCACAGAGGCTATACTTTTCGTGGATGAAAAGGAGCCGCGACCGAGATCCCAAGTGTGGTGTAGACTGTACGGCTCATTGAAGGCGGAGGTAGCACCCTGAGGCTTCGCGGGGGTGGTGGCGCTTGAGCCACAGGATGGGCTCTTCCTTCAGGCGAATCGGCCTCTTCAGTCTCCAGGCGCCTCAGAGACGCCTCGGGCTCTGTCCCAGCCCCCTGCAAGAAAGTAAATATCGCAAGAAGGCAAGCCAATGAATTTTCTGGCCTCCCCCTGCACATAAAAGTTATGTTCCCTCGGGGCGCCCGGGGGGCTCAGTCGGTTAGGCGTCCGACTCTCGATTTCAGCTCAGGTCATGATCTCCAAGTTTGTGAGTCCGGGCTCCACGTCAGGCTCTGTGCTGTCAGCACGGAGCCTGCTTGGGATGCTCTGTCCTGCACGCTCGCTCTCTCCATCTCTCTCTCTCTCTATCAAAAATAAATAAACTTTATTTTTAAAAAGTTATGTTTACACTACACTATAGTTTACTAAGTGTGCAATAGCATTATGTCTACAAAAAACAACATATATACCTTAATTTAAAAGTACTTTATCGCGGGGCACCTGGCTGAGTCCGTCAGGGGGCATGTGACTCTCGATCGCGGGGTTGTGAGTTCGAGCCCCATGCTGGGTATAGAGATTACTTGAAATCTTTTTGAAAAAGGCTTGATCGCTAAAAACTGCTAACCATCATCTGAACTTTCAACAAGTCGTACTCGCTGGTGACAGATCACCATAACAAATATAATAATGAAAAAGTTTGAAATGTTGCAAAAAATACCAAAATAGGACACAGAGACACAGAGGGAGCAAACGCTGTTACGAAAATGACACCGATAGACTTGCTCGACCCAGGGTTGCCACAAACCTTCCCTTTGCAAAGTAAAAACATGCAGTATCTGCAAAGCTCAATAAAGCAAGGGACCATAGATAGAGGGGCACCTGTTTAGAGACGAAGGCCAGCGGGTGCGGTGGGGCTTCTGGGCTCAGGGGAAGCGAGTGAGGCTGCACTCATCAGGCCCGGGAAGGAAGAGACGGCCTTTGGCCACCAGCCCCACACCAAGCTGCCCCTTGCCCCCACCTCCTCTCCACTCGCGCCCCACCACCTCCCTCCTGAAGCCCCAATAATACCCGCTTCCAGGTCCTCCGACAAGCCATGCTTCCTTCTGTCCTCTTCATCTAACAGGTTTCTTTTTGCCCTTCAAGAGATGACTCACGGGTCTTCCTTCTAGAAAGCCTCCCCTGAGCGCCCCAAATCCAGATCAGGGGCCCTTCTTCTATACTTTCACTCCCTGTGCTCTGTCCCCGTCTTTATCAAGCAGTGTGGCTGTTACCTGTTTGTGTGTCCTTTTCTCCCTTGACTGTGACCTTCTTGAGGATAGAAACGGTGTCTTGTCCATCACTGTATCTGCAGATCTTGCCCATAGTAGATGTTTCATAAAGGTGAACTGAACTGAAATTAAAATCCAGGAGAGTTGGGGCGCCTGGGTGGCACAGTCGGTTAAGTGTCCGACTTCAGCCAGGTCACCATCTCGCGGTCCGTGAGTTCGAGCCCCGCGTCGGGCTCTGGGCTGACGGCTCGGAGCCTGGAGCCTGTTTCCGATGCTGTGTCTCCCTCTCTCTGCCCCTCCCCCGTTCATGCTCTGTCTCTCTCTGTCCCAAAAATAAATAAACGTTTGGAAAAAAAAAAAAATTTACAAAAAATAAAATCCAGGAGAGGTCATTCAGAAGCCAACAAGAGGACGTTGTAGTATTTTCCACAACAAATAACCACCACGATTTCCCCGTCAGTAAAATGAGTGGCGTAGAAGAGATGATATACCTAAGATCGCTGACCTTAAAGTCCCATAATCCGTGGTCTGTGGAAACTGTTACTGCCAAAGGTAGTACTGTCTGAAAATGGGGTTAAGGAAACTAATGATTTGTGGCTTATATGGCTGTCTTTCCCACTAGACTGTGAACTCAATGAGCACAGAGAAGGGGCCTGAGTTTTTTCTGTATCCCCAGAGCTAAGCAAGGATATATTCAATAAAGGTTTATTGGATGGATGGATGGATGGATGGATGACGGATGGGTGGATGGAGGGCGGGTGGAGGGAGGGGATAGATGGATGGAATTTAGATATAGGATAAATAATAATGAGTTTTTAGAAAATCCCCTGAGGAGTGCTTGGGTGGCTCAGTTGGTTGAGCATCTGACTAGATTTTGGCTCAGGTCATGATCTCACAGTTTGTGATTGAGCCCTGCGTCAGGCTCTACCTGTGTGGAGCCTGCTTGGCATTCTGTCTCCCTCTGTCTCTCTCTCTCTCTCCCCCCCCCCCAAATAAATACACATTAGAGAGAGAGAGAGAGAGAGAGAGAGAGAGAGAGAAATAAAATAACAAGGCTTGGCATTTAAGGGATATCCTTAACCTTCCAAGGAGAGACAGTATCAGAAAGTCAACCACACCCTCCCTCAGACCCTGGATGGTTGGGGCATCGGACCAAACAGCTTACTAGCCCATCCAGGTGCAGTCATTACCATGCTCTTATCTAGAAGCCTTGTTATTTTAATAATAAAAGTAACTCCAGGGTCTGAACGGCACTTGCACGTGAAATACTCCATCCCGGGGCGCCTGGGTGGCTCAGTGGGTTAAGCGTCCGACTTCAGCTCAGGTCACGATCTCGCGGTCCGGGAGTTCGAGCCCCGCGTCGGGCTCTGGGCCGACGGCTCGGAGCCCGGAGCCTGCTTCGGATTCTGTGTCTCCCTCTCTCTCTCTGCCCCTCCCCCGTTCATGCCCTGTCTCTCTCTGTCCCAAAAATAAATAAACGTTAAAAAAAAAAAAAATTTGAAATACTCCATCCCACCTCCCAGCAGCCCCGAAAGGCAGGTCAGGAAGGCTCATCCTTTGTGCTCTCACTCTGTAACTAATAGTTAGAAAGGCTTAAGTGACTCACTTGGGTCACCAGCTAGTCGTGGATTTGGGCCTGGATCCCTCTGACCCTAGACTCCCGCTCTTTCCCACTCGTGCCGCTGGGAATGCCACCCCCACCCCACTCCGTATCCAGTCCTTCTGGAATTTAAGGAGAGCACTCGAAGCCGTCCCCTCGTCTGCCCCTTCCCCCAGAGTGACATCGTCCCCTCCTGAATTCCCTTAGCACCTTCCTTGTGTCTTTCTGGGGAGGCCTTCACCTCACGCCTGGTGCTGTAGCTGTCTCTGCGCGTGTCTTTTCCCTGTGTGTATTTCACACCACAAGCCCCTTGGTGACAGGAGCTTATGGTGCACAGCGTAAGGCACACACACAACCCTGCACCTCCCCCAACCCCCCCTCCCCACATGCACTCAGACCTGCACGGAAGCAGGGAGTGAGCGGGTCTGCAGACACGGGAGTTCAGGGCACTTTGGCCCCGGACACGTTGCTTGCCTTTACCTGCCACTGGCCATAGGAGGCACTGACCGGTGAGCGAAGTTCTCCTGGGTGCCCGAATGACCAGATGCCCGGGCGGGGGGCTCACAACTAAAACCCGCCCAGCCTTTTCCAGGCCTCGACAGAGAACGGGTAAGGCAAGGCCATGGTACCCCCCACCAGCAACTCCCGGCCACCCGTGGGTGCTGGCCCCTCAGCACCACACTGTCCCCTCCAGGCTCCCGCTTTGCCGGAGAAAAACCGAAACCTCACCCGGGTCGCTCTGATGGGGACACCTGGAGCAAGGAGCCACGCCCCGGGGCATTTACTTGGAGCCGGGCTCCCGCTCCGGTGTTTTCAACGAGCCAATGGGGTAAGATTAGCGTCCCATTCTGCAGATGAGGAAACGGAGCTCCGGTTCCGAGAAGGTGGCCGGCTCACTCTTGTTCTCAGGAGGCAAGACGCCGGCTCGAAGCCAGAAGCTCTGCCCACTCACCGGCCACCCCCTGCATGCAGCCACCGCCGCCCCCTGAGAGGCACCGCCGAGAAAACGGGCCTCCCGCTCCAGCTTCTCTGTGAACCTGCGTTGGACAAAAGGAGCGGGAAGGTGGGGGTCTGTGGGGCTGACGGGGCTCCCGCGGGTCCGGGCGAGGCCTGAGGATGGTGTGGAGCCGCAGGGAATGGGGGCTCGGCCCGTCCGGCTCAGAGCCGCCACGGTCCCGCCCGCGGCACACCTGCAGGTGCCCCACTCTGAGCGCACAGACCCGGCCCGTCCGTGCCTCCCTGCACAACTGCTTGTGAACATCAGACACGGTTAAATGCGTCTGCGGCAGCTTTGGTGGGGAAACTGGTGCGTCCGGCCAGATGAGTCAGTCCGGATGCCGCGTCTATTTACTTGAGGGGTCAAGGCTCGGAGCAAAGGTGCGGACACCGTGTCTGGAGAGAGGGCACGAGAACTGGGGAGAGAGAGCACTCTGTCGCTGTGCTGTGGCCGAGGGAAGGCCCCTGCAGATCCCTGCTTGGCCAGGGCACGGCTCTCGGCCTCGTCCCCAGAGCCTGTCTGCCCAGGACTGACAGGGCCCGTCCTGGGTCGCAGGGGTGTGTCCGCTCCGGCCCCCCCACGCTGTAGTAGCATGGGTGAGGGCACCCTTGCCCCTGCAGAGATTCAGCCTTTCAGCCTCCTGGGGGCAGGGTTTCTGCCTGCTTCGATCCCTGGGGCCTCCCCAGTGCCGACAACAGTGCCTGGCACAGAGCATGCTCCTGGCCCCAGGCCCAAGGGCTCAGAGAAAGCTAGCACCTCCAGCAGTGTCACAGGCCCAGAACAGGCACCCGAGCTGCCCCGGGGAGGACCAAGGCCCCTGGTGCGGAGGGACGCAGTGGGCCCGTCGCCGCCGCCCTCGCTGGACCACCCTCCTGAGTTAGGGGACCGCGAGCGAGATCCACCTCTCCCAGGGGCCCGGCCGGCACCTGAGGCCTGAGCCCTGGACGCCAGCTGTTGCTGTCGGCCCCTCCCCAGACCCCAGCTGGCCGGTGGCAACTAAAGCGGGGAGGGCCCGGGGGTTCGCGGCCCAGCTCCGGCCCCGGGTCTGAGGCCCAGCGGGCTGGTGCTCACCAACCTGCCCCCGCCCCTCCGCTCACGCGGCCGGCCCCGGTTTGTGGGGAGTGTGGCACCCTCTGCTGGTGGCAGGTGCGCACAGCTCTGCACTCCCTGCTCCCGGGAGGCGCGCGGGGAGATCCCAGGCAGAACGCCCCCCCTCCGCCCGCCAACCACCTGCCCCCTTCCGTGGAGGCCCAGGGGTGCGTCTGGGGCCGGGATGCACCCTCGTGAACATTTCGCAGAGGTAGCTCCTCCTGGCAGGTTCCTTGACTTTTCCCCCCTTCGGGGAAGAATTACCCCTGCTGCCACCCTCGGTGATGCAGGAGGAGAGGGCGCAGGGGCCACGAGCGGCCTCCAGGCCCCGCCCTCTCAGCACGGACGGCCTCCCTCTCCGAGATGGGAGGTTGCCTAGGCCCACGAGTGAGGTGAGGACAAGGGACAGAGCCAGGGTCCCCTCAAGGGGCCTCTCCTCGCTCGATTGATTGCTGCACGGCCCTGGCACGCCACCCTGGCCCTACCTGCCGGCTCCCCCTCCCCCTACCCCCCCCCAGCCGCACCTCTCCCCACCCCTCCCCACTGGCTCCCCCCTCCCCGCCAGCTCTGCCCTCCCCGCCAACTCCCTCCTCCCCCCC
>NW_024412438.1:4617735-4669832 GCF_014898765.1 Herpailurus yagouaroundi | reverse complement strand
CCTCTCTCTCTGCCCCTCCCCCGTTCATGCTCTGTCTCTCTCTGTCCTAAAAATAAATAAACGTTGGAAAAAAAAAATTTAAGAAGTCTGACTAGAGCGTGAGCTTCTCAGCTCACGCAGAATTAAATCAAATCCCAGAACTTTGAAGCCAACGGGGCTCGGTGTTCACCAAGCCCTTCTCACATCCCTGGAAATACTTTTCTAATCTATGCCAATCTGTACACATAGGAGGCTTTCAATGTTTTTATTGACTTCTCAGGAGCGCCTGGGTGGCTCAGTCGGTTGAGTGGCTGACTTCAGCTCAGTTCGTGATCTCATGGTTTGTGGGTTCCAGCCTCACGTCGGGCTCTGTGCTGACAGCTCGGAGCCTGGAGCCTGCTTCGGATTCTGTGTCTCCCTCTCTCTCTGCCTCTCCCCTGCTTGCACTCTCTCTCTCCCTCTCTCTCTCTCTCTCTCAAAAATAAACATTAAAAAAAAATTACTTCTCTGAATTCTCATAGTAATATTTGCTTGCTCATATAAAAATCTGGAAAGAACAGAAAACAATAAAGGAGAAAATGTATAACCCACCTACCTGAAGTATCGTTAACATTTAGCAAACTGCAGTCTTTTCTGTGCATTGTGCTCTCCCTGCACAGCTGAGACCGTAGGTTTCAGCACAGTTGTAATGAGTGTGTACCTGATACTTTCTGTCTTGCTGATTTCATTAAAGGAAGCCGCACAGATACATTAAATTTCATCCCACTGACACACCACCACCAACCCCACCTGCCTGGCATCTTCGTTAGGTGGCGCCGCGCTCCCCGTCCGGCTCCAGGCTGTGCTCAGCCGCTCACGAGTCTCAGGCACTTGTCAAGTCCTGCTGTTCCCGGCGCCACTGCCCTGAACCTCCGGGAGGAAGGTGTGTGTGTCTGGGCAGCACCAGACGTGGGCTCCGGAAGGACCTCCTCTCCGCCAGCTCGGGTGCAGGGGACGCTACGTGCGCTGGGGCCCGCGAGCTGACCCTAAAGGCAGCACCCCTGGTGTCCGGACGCACAGGAGGTGAGCTCAAGGGGCAGGACCTGCCTGTCTTCTTGCCATGACCCACCCAGAGCCTCCACAGAGCCCAGCACGTGGTGGGTGAGTGAATGAGTGAGTGAATGAATGAGTGAATGAATGAGTGAGTGAATGAATGAGTGAATGAATGAGTGAATGAATGAGTCAATGAATGAGTGACTGAATGAGTGAGTGACTGAATGAGTCAATGAATGAGTGAATGAATGAGTCAATGAATGAGTCAATGAGTGAGTGACTGAATGAGTGAGTGAATGAGTGAGTGAATGAGTGAATGAATGAGTGAATGAATGAGTGACTGAGCGGTGCCCCGCCGGGGGTGGGTGAGCTGTGCCTTCCACGTGTCACACCCCACGATGGCAAACACAGAACCCCAAGCCTCTGGGGAAGTCTGGGGACATAATGTGGCAGTGGCAGGACAGTGTTCTAAGTGCCTGGGCCAGAGCGCGGCGGGGCGGCCAGACCACGGCCCCAGCTGAGCCTCGAACACTAAGGAAGCGCGAGGCCCCCGTCTCCCACCCCCTCCCTCTCTCACACCTACACACTCACTGCTACGCACCTGTGCCTCTCCGATGGCATCCGGGGCAACCAGCTGGACAGGAAGCCCGCCAGGTGAGGAAGGTCATAGCGGGGCTCTCCTGTGGTCACCCGAGGAGCGGCTCTTGTGTGACGGCTGCTCGGCGGACAAAGCGGGTCAGCAAGCCCGAGGGCATCTGTCCAGTGGGTCACTCGCCGGGCCCCACACCTGAGAGCCAGGGGTGAACAACGTGTGTCCCTCCTTGCGGCGCCCACCTCTCTGTCCCCCACAGCACCACCCCCAGAGCCCCAGCACCTCACATGGCAGGTGTGCCCCCAGTCCTGGTGACCCAGCCTCGTGACAGCTCCCAACATGGCCCTCCCTCCGTCCCTGCCCCTCTGCCCCAAGTCACATCCCTCACACCTAACTGGCCCCACCGCCGTCCCCCCGCCCTCAAACCCACCTTCGCAGGGCAGCACAGAAATCACTGGAAAACGCAAATCTGACCGTGCCGCCCCTTCCTCTGCTTCAGACCCTGGAAAGGCTTCCCGGAGCTGCCGGATAAAAGCCAAGTCCTCGCGGGTGGCCCCCCTCGGCCTGGCTCTCTTCCGTGCCGCGCCCTTCCCACCCCACCTGCCACACACGCTCTCCCAGCCCCTGGAGAGCCCAACCGCTCACCACCCAGGGCTCCTCTGCTTGGAACACTGGCAATGTCCCCCCCCCCCACCTTCTTCATCTGCCTGCCGGGCCCTCCCTCCGCAGGACTCCCAGGCGACCACCACCTCCTCCGGGAAGCCGTCCCTAACTCCTCAGGCTACTCCGTTAACACCCTGCACCTGTCCATCAGGGTGTCCGTGGTAATCAGTGTGCGCTTAGCACTGGCGCCCCCCAGCCTGACACCCACTGAAACAGAAGCCCCAAGGAGTGGGCACCTGGTACCCTAGGGCCTGGAGCACAGAGGTGCCACAAGACATCGTTAAGTGACAAATACAGTGCGGGGCCAGGAGCTGTGACAGTGGGGAGAGCCACGTGTGTCAACCCAGGAGAGTGGGCGGGGCTGAGGGCATCTCCCTGTATAATGAGGGGAAGGGCTGGGGCGTCTCCCTGGAGAGAGGGCGGAGCTGGGAGAGCGGGCGGGGCGGGGCGTCTCTCAGCATAGTGGGCGGGGCCGGGAGTGTCCTCGGAGAGGGGGCGGGGCGGGGGCGGCTCCCCGGGGGAGTGGGCGGGGCTGGGAGGTCTCCCTGGAGAGCGGGCGGGGCTGGGTCCTTTCCCAGGGTCTGTAACGCCTGAGCTGAGTTCTGATGGATGAGGACCCGTGAGCCAGCTGGGGAGCAGAAGCCAGGGTAGTCTCACTTCCGGCTGAGAGCAAGCTTCCAGTCCCGCTGGGGAGAGGGGGGATAGTCCCACATGGCCTGTGCTCAGTGAGTTTGAGAGCACTCCTTAAGACAGGTGCCAGAGAATAAGCAGGAGGCAGGCGCGAAGGGCCTTACAGGCAGGACAAGCATCTAGAAGAGGGAGCATGAAAGGATTTACGCAGGGGGTGCCCCTGCTGTGGCTGCAGAAAGCGGGCATAGGACCGAGGCTGGGGACAGGAAGGCCAGTGTGGAGGCCACTGCAGCCATCCGGGGGGTGGGGCCTGTACTCTGCCCGGGAGGAGAGAAAGAGCAAAATTGGAGAGTCATCAGACAGGACTGACAGGGCTTGGTGACAGGAGGGATATGGGGTTAGGAGAGAAAGGATCATCCCCAAATCCTGCCCTGAGCAGCTCTAGAAGGTGCATTCCCCGAGACCCAGAATGCAGGAGAAAGAAGGGGCCGGAGGTGCTGACACAGCACTTTTCTGAGGCTGGGACAAACCGTGCACAGGCCAGACAGGCCTGGAGCTCAGGACAGATGCCAACAGGGCTGTGGTTCAGTTCAGAAAAGATTCGTCGAGCCCCTGGGACGAAAGGCCAGTGCTCACAAGTGTGAGCACCACAGAGCTGTGGGAGTGGGGTGCACAGCTCCCAGAGGGACCCCAGACACGGCCTGGGATGCCCGGCAAGTGCCGGGGAGCTGGCGGTGCAAGGTGGGGAGAGGCGCACGAAGGGCAGGTCGCCGGAGCCCCCAGTATCCTTCTGGCCACCTGACACTCGGAAGTTGCCGTGTAGCCCCTGGAGGGGGTGATCAAAACTCTGACACGGTCAGATGTCTGGCCACGTTGGGAGACAGTCAGACAGAGGGTAACAGACCCCACCAGCCACGGCCCCCCTACTTTCTCATAACAGAACCCAAGGTTTGCTCAGTCCTTCACCTCCCACGGGGCCAAATGTCTCAGAGAAGGGGGCTACACCTGTGGGCCCAGGGGTCGAGTCACAGCTGGTCGGAGGCCAGTGCGGTGACCCCAGTGCCCTTCACGGGCCAAGGACGCCCCTGGAATGAGAAGAGGTGGGCAGGAAAAGAGGGGCAGGATTAGGATGAAGTGGACACAGAAGTAAGGACGTGCTTTCAACAGCACCGTCCACACCGCTCGCCCACAAGAGGCACCACGCAGACTAAACCCAGAACTACAAAATGAGTCTCGCTCACTCTGGAAGAATTTAAGCCACATAAAAATATTCCCTGACCGAAAGGAACCTCAATCAGAAATCAGCAACAGAAAGATCGCAGAAGCCTCCAACACTTACGGGCTAAATACCACACTTCCAAATAACCCACGGGCCGCACAGGAGATGGGGAGAGACGGAGAATATTTTGAACAAAAAGAAAACACAACAAATTGGAATTTGCTGCACAAGCGGTACTTGGGGAGCTGATAGGCTGTAAGGCTACAGGGATCAAACGCCTGCATCAGAGAAGAGAGGAGGCCCTGAGTGAACGACTTCGGCTCTTACATTAAGAAATTAGGAAAAAGAAGAGAAAACAACCCTAAGTAAACGAAACAAAGGAGTATCAGGGTTGGAAATCACCGAAATAGAGAACATAAAAGCATTAGAAAAAATCCATCCAACCAAAAGCTGGATCTCTGAGAAATTAAAAAAAATGGGGGCGCCTGGGTGGCTCAGTCGGTTAAGCGGCCGACTTCAGCTCAGGTCATGATCTCGCGGTCCATGAGTTTGAGCCCCGCGTCGGGCTCTGGGCTGACAGCTCGGAGCCTGGAGCCTGCTTCGGATGCTGTGTCTCCCTCTCTCTCTGCCCCTCCCCTGCTCATGCTCTCTCTGTCTCTCAAAAATAATAAACAAATGTTTTTTAAAAAGGTATTAAAAAATAAACATTTTTTTAAAAATTGATGACTCTGTAGCCAGACCAATCAGAAAAAAGAGAATAGTCGAAAATTTGTCAGTCTGAGGAATGAGAAGATGACATCCCTACAGATTCTCAGATGCCAATAGGATATTAGGAAGTATTGTAAATAACTCCATGCCAATTCGTCTGACAGCTCAGAGGAAATTTAAAGCCTGGTTTAGTGTGAAAGATGCAAACCACTAAAGTTCACACAAGAAAAAATAAATAATGTGAGTAATCCTATATCTAGCGAAAAACTGAATTTGTAGTTTAAAAACTTCCCACAAGGAAGCCCCAGACGGCTTCAGTGGTAAATCCTAAATAACAGAAGTTCTACACAAACTCATCCAGAAAACTGAAGGGAAGGAAATATTCCCAATTCATTCTATGAGACTAGAATTACCAAGATACCACAACAAAACAAAGACATTATAAGAAAATGCAGACCAAATTCCTCACAAACACAGGCACAAAACTTCGAAACCACAATTTAGCAAATTGAATCCAACAATATATAAAAAGGACAAAACACCACAATCATTGGGATTTAGCCATGGAAAGCAAGGTTGGTTTAAGGCTTGAAAAATCAATGACTAGAACTCACATATTAACCAACTAAAAAAGGAAAATATATATGATATAATTTCAGAAAACGTATTTGATAACATTCAATACACATTCATGATGAAAACCCTTCCGAAAACTAGGAATAGAACAAACCACCTCAACCCGATACAGGGTACCTACAAAAAGCCTACAGCTAACAGCAGACTGAACGGTTAAATGCTGAGAGCTTCCCCCTGGGATGGAGAATCATTCGTGCCAACTCTCACGACCTATTCGACATGAAGTTCTGGCTAGTACCGTAAGACAAGAAAAAGAAATCGAAAGCATCCAGATTAAAAAGGAAGAAGCGAAACTGTCTTTATTCAGAGATGTCACGAATATCCAATGATCTATGGAGCAAATGTGGTTAAACTCTCCAAAAAAGTTACTAGAACTGATGCGTGAGTTCAAAAGGTTTCAGGATAAACGCTCAACATAGAAAACTCCGTGGTATTTCTACATATTGGCCATCAACAACCAGAAATTGAAATGAACAATGCCAATTACAGGAGCATCAAAACTATGACACAGGGAGAGTTCTGATCAAGGACACGCACCATCTGTGCCCTGAAAATCACAAAACGTGGCTGAGAAAAATTTGAGATGTAGGAAATGGCAGGACGCATAGCAGGGTCATTGGTCAGAGGCTCAAGATGGTTCAGAGGCCAACTTCCCGACTGACCCATAGGTTCAGTGCGATCCCGATTAAAACCTCAGTGGGCTTGGGACGCCTGGGTGGCGCAGTCGGTTAAGCGTCCGACTTCAGCCAGGTCACGATCTCGCGGTCCGTGAGTTCGAGCCCCGCGTCGGGCTCTGGGCGGATGGCTCAGAGCCTGGAGCCTGTTTCCGATTCTGTGTCTCCCTCTCTCTCTGCCCCTCCCCCGTTCATGCTCTGTCTCTCTCTGTCCCAAAAATAAAATAAACGTTGAAAAAAAAAATTAAAAAAAAAAAAACACCTCAGTGGGCTTTTTAACAGACATTTAGGAGCTTATTCTAAAGTTTATGTGGAGACGCAAAGGACCTAAAGAAGCCAAACAACTTTGAAAAAGAAAGTGGGAGGATGCACGCTGTCTGATTTCCAGAGTCATTACTGAGCTGAAATAACTGAGACAGTATGGAGCTGGGACACAAACAGACACAAAGATCCGTGGGACAAAGCAGACCCCACACGGCCGTGGACTACTGGCTTTCAACAAGTGGGCAAAGGCCGTTCGGCAGGGGGGGAAGAGTACTTCCCACAAATAACGCTGTAACAACTGGAAATCTATACGCAAAAAAATTAGCTTTGACCCTTACCTCACACCATGTACAGAAATTCACTTACGATGGACTGCAGATTTCCATGTAAAACGTCAAGGTATGAAAATGTCCAGAGGACAGCGTGGGAGAAAATCCTGGTGACCTTGGGTCGGGCTGGTCACCGGATCTATGCATTAGCGCAGGACCTCTGCACGGCGCGCCCAGTGCCACGGGCCTGTGCGCCTCGTTGGCTGCACGCCTGGCAGCCGTCACCCCTTCTCCCCCAGAGCTCTCCCTCTGGGAGCCACGCCCCCCCCCCGTACTTCGTAGCAGCCATGTGTCTGGATAGGACTGACCCCGTGCCAGTTCCCAGGTGGTCCCCACCTGGCACACACCATCCTTTGTATGACATAATGACTGATTCAGGCCCAGGAAGTGATGCCAACCTAAGTCAAGCAGCATATGGATTCCCTTGTCCGGATCAGCCCAGTCCAGCCACAGGGGACTTCTGCCCCGTGGCTGGGGCAGAAGACATTCTCTCTTGCAGCCCACACGGGAGCAGGATGAATGTGTCGTCCACAGGGTGGGGGCAGCCACCGTGCCCTGGGGAGAAGTCAGCCTGAGAAAGAAGCCAGCACCCAGAGGAGAGTGGAGTCTAGGGAGCTAATGGGAATCAGAGCCTGAGCCCTGATCAAACCATGCCTGAAGTTAGTCACTTCTGCAATTCTGTCATCTGAGATGATGAATCGTCTTTATTGCAGAAGTCTATTGGAATTCATTTTCCTCCGTTACCTGCAACCAAAAACATCCTCACTGATCCGGGAGCAAAGAAGAAGGCCATTAATTGCATCTGGTAACACGGCGGAGTGGGGGGCGGGGGGAGCGTCTTTCCAGAGAGGAGGTCCTTTAGCTTTGATCTATAGGATGAGTAGGAGTTCCCGAAGAACCAAGAAAGGTAAGAGTGATGGGGGCTGAGTCCGCCAGGCAGCTGGTCACCTCCAAGTGACCTTGAGGGCAGCCCGGCAGCCTCCTCTCCGTTCAGCCAGCCTCAGCCGGCCGGCACGGAGGGCCTCTGCCGGGCCAAGTGAGTGCAAAGAAGTCAGGAGAACCTGCTGGAGAAACTCCAGGGCATAACAAAGGACACACCCAGCTGTGCGGTCATTCAGAGTCTTCAATCTTGCAAGTTGCCTCCTGCCTGGGAGGGGCCTGGAGACCAAGACCAGGTAGGGTCTGGAATTTTCCCAGCCTGGACACTCCTCACCCACAGCCCCGTGTGCCTTTGTCCCACAGCCAACAGCCTCAGCAACAAACCCACGTGTGATCATGACATCCCCAAATGAGTACAATGAATCCTTTTTCCTTTTGAAAAACAATCCTCTCTCTCTTGGGCTGCAATCAAACCCCAGCCTTCCATGTGGCCTGTTAGCTTCCCGCTGATGAGTTCCAGCACATTATCTCATGTGAACTTCACAGCAGCTCTGGAATGGGGGCGGGCGGGAGGGGGGGAGCGGGGGGAGGGGGGGGGGGCGGGCATTACTGGCCCCAGGTAGCAGGTGGAGACCCGGAATGGCTTGCTCAAGGCAACAAAGCTAATATCTGCTGGAGGTGAGACTTGACAGAAGCTTTTGGGGCCAGTTCCTGGGCCCTGCACTGCCTCTCTCGTTACACAAATTCTCAGAAGATCATCTTCACTGCTTACCCAGTCCGCATGCAGACAGCAGCAAACCTCACCAGAACAGCAGAGTATTTCTGTCCTCCCAGAAATCTAGGAACCCCCCCCCGGGACCACGTTGGGGCTCAGCTGCCAACGTGAGGCCTGGGGCAAGTCACGCGAGGGGTCTGAGCCTCAAATCCCTCCACGGGGAAGGGATGTGAGGCCTGGGGCAAGTCACGCGAGGGGTCTGAGCCTCAAATCCCTCCACGGGGAAGGGAGACCGGCCGCCCTGCTGGCAGTGGGGAGAATCAAGGGGAGTCTCTGTGCTCCTCCCACAGGCTGGCATTCACCTTGGGCCACAGCCACCTGCAGAAACAGCCCCCAGCTGGCGGGGCGGCGCGGGAGCCAAGGGCTGCAGGGGACCCCGCTCGGCTTGGGGACCGTGGGAAAGCCGCTCATGGCAGAAAGGGGTCAGGGGAAGGGCAACTTCCGACCTGCTCCCTGGGAACCGCACTCGCACTCCGGTTCCACCCCAGTCACCCGGGCCCCGCAGCCGCTCCCTTTCCCACGCCGGAATCCCGCCTGCAACCGCCCCTGCCTGCGGCCCGCCCCACCGGAACCACAGAGCCAGGAGGCCTCGGACAGACGGCGGCTCCCGTCCAGCCCTGCCCAGTGCCCCCCTCTTCCCCCCACCCCGCCCCGTCTCCTGCCTGCCCAGGGCCAGGGAGGCTCCGCTTTATCCCACAAGCGTGCCTCCCCTCTCCTCCTTCCGTCCCAGACCCCTTGCCTTCCACCTCCTATGCCCCACCGCGGGAGAGAAGGAGCAGCCTTCGGCAGCAGAAAAGCTGGCCGGCAGAAGGGCAGAGGCTCCCCTCTGAACAAACGTCTGGGGACGGTTGCAAATCAGCCTCAGGTGGGTCCCTGAGAGGAAGTGTCCCCCCCCCCCCCGTCATCCCTCCCTCGCCCCCCAGCTCCCCATGCCAGCACCACCACACCAAGGATCTGCTTCTTGCGTCCTGGGGAGACCTGGATGGAATCTGGCAGGAACCCGTCCGGCCCTCGGTGCCCCCCCCCACCACCCAGGAGGACGCGGGGTGTCCCTGCTCCGGTCCCGAGTCGGATCCCACCCTCCTCCCTCCTAAGACCAGGCTGCGGCCCCTGTCCTCTGCTGCATCATCAACGTCTCCTTTTCCACCCGAGCCACCAGCCCACCGACCTTCCCCTCCTTGGATGCGGTTATTCTCTAGCTTTGGGTCTCGATTGGCATCTTCTCAGCCTCCGGCTTCCTTGGTTTCATCTTTCAGCGTCGTCGAGGACCTCCGGGCTCTGTCCCAGGGCCCTCCTCCCCTCTGGATGCTCGGGGGGGGGGGGGGGGGGACCGCTTCCTGTCCCCGGGGTTGGAAACTGCATCTATGTGCTTCTGGCTCCCAAATGTAGAACTCCCGGGTCTCCTGCCCGGGGCTCCTGGGGTTCCAGACGCCGTTCCCAACCGCCTACCGGGCGGCCCCCTGTGGGTGTTGGACGAGCCTCTCAAACCTTGTCTTGGGCAGAACAGACTCCTGACGCCCTACCCCTACTACCCCTAAATCCATTCCTCCCTCAGTGTCCCCTCCTCAGCAAATCACACCACCTACCTCGGTACTTTACTGCGTCCAAAGTCCGTCCGCTCCCCTCCCCCCGCACAGCTGCGCTCCTGCCCCAGGCGCCTCGGTCCCTCTGGGCGGTCTCCCTGCTTGGCTCTTGCCCTGCTGCCTGTTCCCTCCCCAGTGAGGGTGACCTTCCAGAAACGACTCGGGTCACATCGCTGCCGTGATGAAAACCTTCCAACGGCTTCTCTTCACACTTAAAATTCAAACCTCTTGCCCTAGCTCGAAAACCTGTACCCGGCCAGGCCCCGGCCAGGCCCCGCACCCACATCTCGCCCCCACTCTGCCCAGCGCCCGCCCTGGCTGCCTTCCCTCCTTCCTTCCGGCCTCCGCACACGCTGCCCCCCTGACTCCCGACCTTGTTTTCCCCAGAAATTATTTTCTCGGCCAGCCCGGCTCGGCCAGCCCCCCTCCCCCAGCCGTCACACCTGTATCGGCGCTCAGGACGGCAGCCACGGCTGCCTGGGTGGCTGCCTGGCGTTTGCTTCTTCGTGCGTTTCATGTCCGCATCCCGCAACGGGAAGGAGCCCCACGGCGGCGGGAACCTCACCGTCTTCGTTCAGCGCTGTGCTTGAACGGGGCGCACACTGAACAGCCACCGACCGTTTGCTGACTGGATTAATTTTTTCAAAAAAAAATTTTTATGTTTATTTTTGAGAGAGACACAGCACAAGCAGGGGAGGGGGCGAGAGAGAGGGAGACACAGAATTCCAAGCAAGGCGCCAGGCTCTCAGCACAGAGCCTGACTCGGGGCTCGAACCCACGAACTGTGAGATCATGACCTGAGCCGAAGTCGGACGCTCAACCAGCTGAGTCCCTGGGCGCCCCTTGAACGAACGGGTTTGTTGAGTTGGCAAGGTCACAACTAGACCTTGGTACTGGCCACATTAATGCGCAAAAGGAGAGAGGCTGGGCATGGAGGGACCGCCAGAGACAAGAGCCAAGGCCAGCAAGGACAACGCAGGCCAGCCACACCGGGAGGGTGGGACCAGCATCCTCATGACCGGTCCGCGCCAGCAAAGAGCTGTCCCTCTTCCAGAAGGGAATTCGCTCTCTGTTTAAAACAGGCAGCGGTCGTGTCCTCCGACCCAGCACTTCCCCTTCTGGGGGTTTATCCTGTAGAAAAACTCCCACAAATGTGCGCAGAGACATTCGCTGTTGGCAAAGCAGAAACCCGGACCCCCCAGATGTCCAGAGTAGGGACCGACCGCATGGCCACGGCAGAGCCGCAAGGCAGACCACGTGCAGGAGAACAAGGCAGATTTACCCGCATTTTCACGGGACGATGTCCATGCATTTCAATGAGAGAAAACAAGTTACAAGATGAGCGGTACGTACAATTCTACCCTAGTTTTGTTTTTGAAAAGAAATGGTAGTGTGCTCGCATGTGCATAAAATTTGGGAGAGCAGACACTCACTTGTGAATAGTGGTTATTTGGGGGACTCGGCACGGGGCGCTCTGCCCTCCGCGCTTGGTACTCCCGCGTTTGGGCGTGCATATCTGTGCGCCGCTTTCCACGTTCAGAAAACACAAACGGGAGGTCACGACTGGCAGGCAGGTGGTCCAGGCCTGTGGCAAAGGGAGGGACACACGGGAGTCCGCAGACAAGGAGGCAGGGTGCACAGAAGCTGTGCCACGAAATTTAAACCTGGACGTGGCGGCCTCGTGACCACCCTGTTCATGCCTCACCAGACCAGAACCGATCAAAGTCGCACTTCACGTAAGTTCTGCAAATAACTGATTCTCCACGGGCGACGCCCGCCACTCAGCCCCCGTTCCCCGGGCAGAGCGGGGCCCAGGCTGCAGGTGCCACCCTCAGACCGGGCCCTGCGCTCACCCGTGCACACACACGGGACCCACAGTTCCACTCCCAGATGTGTCCCCAAGAGAACAGAACACCTCCGTCCACACGGACACTTGTGCACGAATGCTCACAACGGCCAAGACGTGCAAACAACCCAAGTGTCCGTGGACGACAGATACACAGCGCGTGGAGCCTGTGGCCCGTGCTTCAGCGTGCACAGACTTAGACACCGCCCGGTGAAAGCTGCCGTCACGCCAGGCCACGTAGCGTACGATTCCATTCACACTAAACTCCGAGACAGACACGTCCAGAGACAGAAGGTGGGAACTTGGGGGAGGGAGAACGGGACGCGAACGGGTCCGGAATTCCTTGCGAGGGTGAGAAACCCCGAAATCGGTGGTCACGGCTGCACAACCCTGTGCTACGTAAACTCCACAGAACCACGCGCTTTCCACGGGTGCGCTGTACTGTGCGAGAGCACCCGCGCGTGGGCGGGCGCGACGGCCGCAGACACGGGGCACCCTCGGCCTCAGCAGCCGCGCCGCGGGACTCCAGCCCCGGCGTCCCCTCCGGGACTGGCGTCTCGGCGCCTCCTGCCCCGCCAGCTGTAGCGGGACCTGCGTCCAGCACGGGACCGGCTTCCACGGGGACAGCAGGGAACAAGACGGGGGACGGAGTCCTCCCTCCGGTCCCCATCAGGCGCCCCCGGCGCTCAGCGTCCCGCCCCTGGCCCATCTCAGTCCACCTGAGTGCCCGCCACGGCCGCGCGTGTGCTCGACAACGCTTTCCAGCCTCAGTCGTTCCTGGCGCCCCGAAACGTGTGAAATACAGAGGCCCGCGTGGACAGGCGTAAAGCTGGAGGCCGCGGCTTCACGTTGGCCACCAGACGCGCCCTGAATGCTAGAGGTGGAGACAGTCTCGTTCTTATAAATCGTCTCAGAAGATTTACGTTGTCATAAAACTCAAGTCATCAACTGTATTTAAAAATGCTGCTTTAAGTTCTCCACATAGATTCACTTAAACTAGTATTTTGCCTTTTGTTTTAATAGATAACCATTTTAGAAGAAAACGAACTTCTTCGAAAATCTATGGAAATTAATTTTAATCTTTTAATGCTTACATTTACTTCAATTTATATTATAATAAAAAATTCAAATTCTGTACCTTTTTAAAAGTGTTCTTTGTATTTTTATCTTTTTTTTTATGTTTAGTTATTTTTGAGAGAGAAAGAGAGATAGAGTGTGAACAGGGGAGGGGCAGAGAGGGAGACACAGAATCGGAAGCAGGCTCCAGGCTCCGAGCTGTCGGCCCAGAGCCCGACGCGGGGCTCGAACCCATGAACCGTGAGATCGTGACCTGAGCCGAAGTCGGACGCTTAACCGACTGAGTCACCCAGGCGCCCTGTACTTTTACGTTTCAGATCATTGCTATCAACAGCACACAAATTAGGCAAAATCTTGACCATCTCAATATAATTTGTAAGTTTTTTTTTTTTGCTAAACTAAGGCAAGAGAAACAAACACTGTGGAAAACTATGTCATCATTTATGCGTGGCATTTATCTTCGTCCGTCATCTCTGGCTCGAGACAGCACACCCAGACACGCATGAGCACGATTAAATTCCATCCGTTTTGAAATCTTGCCAACTTCGAGTTACGGATCTTCCAATTTTGCTGTTGTGAGAGTATACTTATCCAAGTAGGTTAGAATGTACTTTATTTGACAGTTTGCTAGGTACACATATTACCCTTCGACGCTCAGACGCGTGGCTCCTGCCCCAGCGGCACTGACCTGCACCACACAGGCCACGAACCAGCCGGCTCCTGGCGCAGGACCTCCCCGGAGCCACAGGCTGCCCCCACGCACGCCCGGCCAACCTGCAGGGGAGAAAGAGGTTCCCCAATACGCAGGCCAACCTGGAGCCTCCCATCCCAGGGTGACAGCTCTTCCAAGAAACCACAGCCCCCCACCCCCACCCCCACCGGAGGAGGCGCTCCTGTTCTGAGGTCCCTCGGATGATAACACATCTACTGTCTCCCGATTCCCCTGGAAGGCACCCGCGGCAGCTGCAGGGCCCCGGACCTCACGCTGCTTCCCGTCCAGTGAGGAGGCAGCCACACGGTCACGTGGCCCGGCCACTACAGCCCTGTGGCCAGCGCCCTGGCCTCAGTGTCCCGCAGGTGAGGTGTGAGTGTGGCCGGGGCGCCCGGGCAGCACCTTCACTGGCCTCGGGAGGCCGAACAGGAACACAGTCTGCACCCCAGAACGGACAGCAGTTAAATTCACAGACGTACCCCAGAACCGAGCATGCATCAGACGCAGACCTCTGGCCCAAGTGTCGGGGGCTGGGCCCCTGCAAGCGCCCATCACCCCGACACCCCTCTGTCCCGGGAGCAGCAGTGAACGCCCTTCGGGCAACTTTCCCGGAACAAGGGATCTGCCTGTCCCCAGTGATGGAGTCACCGCCCCCAAAGACAAAAACTTGTGACTTTTCTTTGACAGTATTTCCCTTCTCGATTCATCACGTTTCCAAACACCAGTCTGAGACAGGCACCCGGCACACACACCTACAGGCAGGAGCGGGTCTGCGGCGAGGACGAGGCCAGTCGAGGGGAAACTGTGGGACACCCATGCAGAGAAGCAAGAACATTCTGAAGTCAGCCCCGTCACCTCAGGACACACTGGCCAGGGGAGAGGGAGAGAGGACAGAGGCCAGCAGAGGAGAGAGAGAACCACCAGGACCAGAAGATGGAGGAGGCACCACAGATAGGGGCGGGGCCGGAGGAGGGAGGAGGGAGGAGGGAGGAGGGAGGAGGGAGGAGGGAGGGGGTGGTCGCCGGCTGATGCTGGCTGCATCCCTGGTGGGGTCCTTCAGGAAGCGGCTCTTCAGAGAGGGAAGCAGAGGCCGAATTGCTAAGCGTTGAGGAGCCAAGGGGAGAGCCCAGGTGGCGCCTGCAGGTCAGCAGTCACAGGGGAGGACGGACGACGGGGAATCCGAGGGAGGCCAGGCCCGGATGGGGACACAGGGCAGAGGGAGCCGAGCACAGGCAGGAACCGAGGGCAGGCCCTCTACCCCCACGCGTGGACTGTTTTCTGAGCTGGTGGGGTTCAATCCCACTGATGTCACCACAGTGAGGCCCATGGAGAAAGACCGACAGGAGGACAGCAGGTGTGAACCTGCCCCGACGTGCACCTGCCCCGAGCTTGCGCGTCCGGGACATGCTGAGTGCAGACCTCAAACACCCGCCAGTTTTCAACTAGAAAACCACGGGCGGTCCATGCGGGGAGGGTTCTGGTCCCAAGGTGTGCAGAGAAGCCGCTCTGGGCCTGGGGCCGCCGAAGGGCGCCCCTGAGCCTGCTCCAGGGCAGACTCTGCCTGGCCACCCATATCCTCCTCGTTCAGGGTGGCCTCCTGCAGCCCCTCAGGGGGCCCGTGCTTAGGGCCCACTGCCAGAGGAGGGGTGCAGAAACTTCTGGGAGGGCCCGAGGACACCAGACGACCTGCTGGGAGGCCTGGGAAAGTCTGGGCCAGCCAGACATGCTGAGAGGGAACGAAGGAGGAGGGTCAGCGTGGGGAGCCCCGGGGAAGCGAGTGGGGAGTCAGCACCACACGGGCTCAGCATCAGCCCTCTGCCCTTGGTTCACACGCCCATTTCCAGATTGCTGTCTCCCTTTATTTGTTTTGTCTTCTTTCTAAATTTTTATTTATTTTGAGACAGAAAGAGACAAAGAGAACGAGGAGGCGAGAGAGGGAGACAGAAAGAGGAAGGGAGAGAGAAGGAGAGAGAGAATCCCAAGCAGACTCTGAGCAGTCAGCACAGAGCCCGACCGAAACGTGAGATCACGACCTAAGCCGAAACCAAGAGTCGGACGCTTAACCGACTGAGCCACCCAGGGGCCCCATCCTTTAGTTCTTAGTAAGAACTCATTTCCCAAAAATGCCAGTTTTCCACGTGTGCCAGCGGGCCGGATGGGGGAACCGAGGTTCCGCTCCAGGCCCAGACCTACTCTGGGGCAAGGTGGGCCAGGAGGTCACGGCCCTGTGCTCCTGCACGAGCACCACGCCCTGGAACATGCCTGACCCCAGGAGCCGGGTCCCCGACGCTACCAGCCAAGGCCACGGCTCAGAAGGGGCCCGACTGGGGCAAGTTGCCACGGGGAGTCCAACCCGACCACACAGCACACTCGACAAAGTCCCTTCACCTCTCTGTGTCCCCCGTGTCTTCAGTTTTAACAAGGGAACAGGAGCCATCGGCGCGAAAGCACGCGGGGATCGCCAGCCCGGCCCGGCTTGGCCACCACACGGTGGCATTTGTCGCACACGTCTGGGTGCGCCGGCCCAGCGCCCCACCCGGGGCCCGCAGTCGTCTTCAGGGCCAGCCCGAGGGACCCGGCCGCCGCTGGTGCGGGCTGGATGCACCTGGAAACTCACCGGAGCCGTCACGGCACGGGGACGTTGCTGGGGAAGCGTCCACTGGCGGATGCCCTCAGCGCCCCCGAGGAACGGCACGTGTGAGTCTGCACCGGTCTCTCTGGTCCTTGTCCCCCAATGCGCCAGGACCGTCCCCTTCCGGGAAGTGGCCCTGTGGCCTCCTCGCCCGGATGCAACTTGAGTTACCAGAGCGAGACACGCCGGGCGGCCCTGGCCTCCCCAGGAAGCAGGAACCGGGCCGAGGTCCCGAGGGCTCGGCTGGGCGTTCTCTGCCACCCCGTGGGAGAGGTCTCACACTCGCTCAGGGACACGGAGGGCAGGGGACGCGCCCGGAGGGAGCTCAGGAGCCCCGGGACCCGGTCACCGCCAGGTGCTCCAGGACCTGAGCAAACCAGCCCCCTCACCGCACCTCAGTTTCCTCGCGTGCAAGCACGGCATCTGGAACTCGGGGCCGTTACACGTGTGTCCCGCGACATCACGCATCCAGGCAGCCCCTGCTCCCTGACACAGCCCCCCCCCCCCAGCCCCGAAACTGGAAGCCGTCACGACAAAGTCAGTCAGCAGGCAGCAAGGCCCACGTCCCTGTCACCTGGGGCGCCCGCCCCCGCCGCCCTCAGCCGGGGCACCCGAGGAGCGCAGCTTGGTCCGGACGCTCTCTGGACCCCCTGAAGAAAACGGTTAAAAACCCAGGTGCACAGAGGGGCTCGGCACCCCACCCGGCCGTCGGACGAGGGGGTCCTGGCTCAGGTCACGCTAAGGCCACACCCGGGCAGCCGCTCGTCTGCACGCCGGACTGCACGGGCACTTGATGGCTGAGACACCCAAACGTCCTCGTCGTTCCTCAGGAAAGCTTTACGGGAACCGTGAGCACCGGCATTTCAGGTGTCCGCCGCGCCTTGGAGCATGCCACAATGTGAACTCCAAAAATAAAGGGGGAAAAAAATCCCAAAGCATCTAGACAGGGAGAGGAGGCGACCTTCAGAGGGACAAAACTCAGGGCGGCCTCAGGCTCAGCAACATCAAAGGGCAGCAGACGGCGGAACCAGGCCACGGGGCCACGTCCACGTGTAGACGCCACAGAATGGCACTGCCTCGTTCACAGGGGCTCTGAAGACAGATGCGCCACTTTCGAAAAAAGTCCTTTGAGGGGCGCCTGGGGGGCTCGGCTGGTCAAGCTTCTGACTCGACTTCGGCTCAGATCGTGAGCTCGGGTCCGTGAGTCCGAGCCCCGCGTCAGGCTCCGTGTTGACAGCTCAGTCAGCTTGGGATTCTGTCTCCCCCTCTCTCTCTGCCCCTCCCCCGCTTGCTCACGCACGTGCTCTCTCTCCCTCTCTCTCTCAAAATAATTTAATAATTTAAAACACTTAAAAAAAAAGAAAAAGATATCCGAAGGCACATCAACCGTCTGGAGAGGAATTAAAATACCAAATTTTTAAACGGGTCAATTGAGCCGTCACGAAAGGCCCAAAGTGAGCAGTAAACCCGTGAAGTCTTCAAAGTAAATTCTCCTTATAAACGCGTTTTAGAATGGGCTGTTAACCGCCTGTGTGGATCTCTCGACCAGGCGGCTGTAATCTGCGGTGGAAGAAGCGGAAGCCGCAGGGGCTCCGGGAGGGCAGGGGGCAGGGGGCAGGGGGCAGGGGGCAGGCACACGGCTCCACTCACGCGCAGAATCCAGACGACAACACACAGAAGGCAGAGACCGACCCGTGAACGCAGACAACAGGCTGGCGGCCGCAGGGGGGCGGGGGTGGGGGGCGCCCGCTGGGGGACGGGTGAGTCAGGCCAGGGGCACTGCAATGACCTACACGCTGGTCACATTGCTGCACTGGACACCCGAAGCTGCTGCAACGCTGTGCTCCAACTACACTTCAGTAAAGTAATTCTTCAAGTTCATTTTGAGAGAGACAGAGACAGCTCGAGCAGGGCAGGGGCAGAGAGGGGGAAAGAGCGGATCCCAAGCAGGCTCCACGCCGTCAGCGCAGAGCCCAGGCGCGGGGCTCGATCTCGCGGACCATGAGACCGCGACCCGAGCCGAGATGGAGAGTCGGACACTCCACTGGCCGAGCCCCCCAGGCGCTCCTCGCAGGTGTCTCACCAGACCCGACCCTAACTACTTCACGTTTTCATGCCACCGCGATTTCAACCTTTGTCGTTCATTGCTAATAAACAGCAACACAATTGGTTTTCATGACTCGACCTGGTATCCCACAATCTTGTCGAACTCACCTATCAATTCTACAAACTTTCTTTTTTTTTACATTTTTTAATGTTTATTTGTTTTTGAGAGAGAGACAGACAAGAGCGTGAGCAGTGGAGGGATAGAGAGAGAGGGAGACACAGAACCCAAAGCAGGCTCCAGGCTCCGCGTTGTCGGCACAGAGCCCGACGCGGGGACTCGAACTCAAGAACCTCGAGATCATGACCTGAGCTGAAGTCAGGTGCTCAACTGACTGAGCCCCCTGGGAGCCCCAAATCGTACACTTCAAAAATGTGCAGTTACTACAGACCTATTATATCTCCATAAAGCTGTTTAGAAATGGAGGAAATAAATTTTTAAGAGAATGTCAGTGCTACAGATCATTATTAAAACCACACGTACCAGGGTCCTGGGTGGCTCAGTCCGTTAAGTGTTCAACTTTGGCTCAGGTCGTGATTTTGCTGTTTGTGAGTTGGAGCCCCACGTCAGGCTGCCTGCTGTCAGCCCAGAGCCTGGAGCCTGCTTCGGATCCTCGGTCCCCCTCTTTCTCTGCCCCTCCCCTACTTGTGCGCACTCTCTCTCTCTCAACGTGAATGAATTTAAAAAAATAAAAAATAGCACCGACGTGACTTAAGAACAACTTCACAGCAGTCCTCGGATACCATACCCGCAGACAGAGTTGGCAAAATGAGCACAGCGGGGTGGGGAGAAGGTCCTGACATAAAAGCAGCTGACACGCTCATCATAACACAGGGCATCAAAAGGTGGGGTTATTCTTGACTTTGGTATTTAGAGAAATATGGGGCTTTTTCCAAGTACAGAGGAACTTCAAATCCGGCAGAGGTGACTCTGGTCAGCCACCGGGCCCCCACGGGAGGAGGGCGTCAGGGCCAACCTGTCGAAGGGCGGGGGACGGACCCGCCGGCATCCTGGGCCACGTCCCCCAGAGCCAGGAACCAGGTGGGCAGCCCTCCCGGGCCGGGCCCGCCAGCCCCCTCCCCTGCCCCAGCGCTCCCGACGGGAGGCTCGCTGATCGACCGGTGGTCGGTGATCACCTGTAGGAGAGGAAAGCGCTACCTAGAAAACACGTCTCACCCCCACGTGCACCACTGCCACACGCACAACAGCCAAGACGTGGAAACACTGCACCCGGGGACGGACGGACGGATAAGGAAACTGCACTCACGCATACACGCGTGTGCACACACCCCACACCCCCCTGCAGGCCCTCACACGCACACCCCCGCACACCCTCACGCCACACACTCACGCACACACACGACGTACGAGGCACTGAGGCGCTGACGAGCCGTGCTCTGCGGCGACCACTCACGACACACACAGACAGTCACGCGGAACGCCGACACCTGCACGTTGGCGTGTGTGCATCACAGCTCAAAAGCTGGGGGCAAGGACAACCTGCGATCCTTTCTCCAGCACCCCACGAGGTGCTGGTTCAGGCCCTCCCGAGCCCCGAACGACCCCATGTGCAGGCGGGGACAGCTGCTCCGGGTGGAGGGTGGCCGAGGGACACTCGCCTGGAAGGCAGACAAACAGGGCTTCCGGGCCCAAGCGTGGGGGATGGACACGCAGACCCCTGGAAGCATCCACGGGACCCTCGCGTGGTTCCTGGTGCGATGGGAGTGAGGACACCTGCCTCTGGGTGACAGACAGTGACCCCAGAAGCCCAGGCTGTCGCGTGACCACCAAGGCCGTGGCCGCCAGACCAGCACTGACACGGTTCACCACGTCCACACCTTCTGCTCCTCGTCCTTCGTTCTTCGCTCTCCGACGGACTATTTACATTCCGTGGTGCCTGGCAGGCGCTCAGTAATGGCCTCTCGTCCCTGCCATCGCCGCCTTTGCTGGGCCAGGCGCTGGGGACCTGGGTAAGCAGGCACAGGCTCATTCCTCGGGTCCCCTGGGCGCACCCCCGGACCTGAGGAAAGCGCCACGAGACATCCGTGGGCCCTCGAGGGGAGGAGGCTGGGACTCACGACAGCCCATCCCCTTGTCCCCTCGTCCCCCGGAGCCCCCCACTTCTCAACAACCTGTCAGAAACGCCCACGAGTCACTGGGGCTGAGTCTGGTGAACACGGGAGGCTCCCTCGGGGTCACACACCCGGAGCGGGCGTGACGCGTCAGGACGGGGGGCTCACAAGCAGCCTCCGCTGGCAGCTCTGAGGGCCCCCAAGAGCCGGTCTTGGAGCCGGCCCAACGGCTGGAACGGAGGCCCCTGGGGGTGAGGAAGCCTGTGCCGCAATGACACGCGCACCCCAACCTCCCGGCACCTGCCGGGGGCCAGCACGGCTCTGGGAGCCAGGGTCACGATTGCCAGACGGACGTGGCCGGCCGGTGAGAATCGGAAGGGGGACACGGGGACGGCCACCGCAGAAGAGGACAGGGAGGTGCCCACGGCGCCGGCGGCCCTCCAGGGCCAGGGAGCTGGCGTCGGGAACGGTGAACTGGGCGGCAGGTCTGGGCGGCGACACGCGGTTTGGTTTGGGGGCCGTGGGGGGGGGGGGGGGGGGGGGGGGGGCGGGGCACAGAGCCAGGTGCCCAGGGAGGCCAGGGCAGTGGGGCCCACAGCCACCAGGACGGGCTGTGCCCGCGTGCGGGAAAGGAGAGACGTGGGCTCTGAGTGGGCTCCGAGGCGGTTTATTAGGACCCACGCTGGGGAGCCGGGCCCCTGCCTGGAACGAGGGGCTGAGAGCGTCCCCACGGGGAGGCAGGGCCACCCACGCTCACGGGCTGGGCACTGTGGACACAGTTCAGGCACGGCCAGTCTCCTCCCAGAGAGGCGGGGCCGTCCCCTCCACAAAGAAACGAGGTCCCCGGGGCTGCCTCGACTTGCCTGGCACCTGCCAGCCCCCCAGGAACGGGGCCCCGGGCCCCTGGCCTCTCCTCACGCCAGCCGGCATCGGGGACCACGGTCCGGCAGAGGCGCCCCGGAACCCAAAGCTACAGTCTGGAGCGGACAAAGGCCACCAGGCTCTGCAGCTGCTCCTCCAGGCGCCCCGCATCCCCGTGGTTCTCCACGACCCAGTCGAAGCCCTCCAAGTCGTCCAGGCCACACTCCGACTCCGCGTCGTCCACCCCTGTGCAGGAAGCAAGGTGACGTCAGGCCCCGGCCAGCCCTGGAGGCCCGCAGGCCCCAGATGGAGCTGCCCCCGTCCTGGCCTCCCCTCTGCCACCGCCCAGCCGCACGGCCACCGCCCACAGAGGGTGGAAGGGCCTCCTGAAACCACACGAGACCACAGACGAGACGGAAGGGCGGCTCCACGTCTATCCCCACTCGGCCCTCCGGGAGGCGGCGCGAGCTACTCTCCGAACAGCGGGGCTGCTGGGCGGGCTGACCGTGACAGAAGAGAGGTCAAGTGTACGCGGAAGTGCCCACGCCCAGGAGACTGCAGTGTCAGGGGCCTAAGTTCCCCGGCCCACAGGGCCTCGGGCGGGAGCGAGGCCTCAGCGGTGTCCCAGCTGCCACAGGGCAGGTCCCGGGCTTACACCGCTGAGGCCGCCTTGCCCACCACACACAGACACTCTGTGCATCGCACGGGACGCCCACTGACCCAGCAGGCCGGCAGGCTGGGTCCCGGACACATCTCGCGAAGCCCACCCGCCTGGAGAGGACAGGGAAGGGCACCAGCCCCGGGTCATGAGGAACCTTTAGCCCGAGGACACCCTCCCCAACCCATGTTCCAATCTGGGGACGGTCCTGAGCCACAGGCCCCCAGGTTCCCTTTCACGACCCCTCGCTCACGCCCCCACAGCCTACCAGGAAGAGGGCAGGAGACCCAGACCGAGGAGGCGGGGGCCAGGGTCTACGGCGGGGTGGCGGCCGGCGTGCCAAGCCTCGGGGGCAAAGGCCGGGCACAGCTCACCTGGAGTGAACACCCAGCCCCGCTGCCGTCGGCTCTGCTCCGGGGCCACCACGCGGACCGTCTGGGTCAAAGCCCCGTAGGCCTCCCGAAACCACTGGATGTCCGACACCCTCCGCGTGTCACTCACCAGCTGCAGAAAGAGACACGGGCAGGTGACCGACACGACACGGTGTGGCAGGACAGGGCCCCAGGGAATAAGCAGGTGCATGGGGATGGGGGGCGCTATAGAGCCCAGACAGGTGTGGTCCCCTTCCCCATTCTCACCCACCGTCCCTCCTCCCTGCAGGCAGCCCTCCCTGGTCACGCAGTCCACAGCCCGCTCTGCCCACACGTGTCTGCCATCGACACACCACGTTCCGTGGTCACCGCTGAGCTGAAGACGAAGCCTCGGGCTTTGAGGCCAGATCAGCGAGTCCAACAAAGTAATTCTACAGACAGACAAACTGAGGCCAGAAACAAAAGTGCTCTAACTGGTCCCTGCTCACCAGCACTTTTCACAACCTAAGCCTGACTTTCTCAGGCCAGGGCGCCCCACCTCTCAAAGGGCCCCCATCATTCTAAGAAGATCCAAAGCCCTAACCCCAGCCTCCGAGGGCCTATGAGATCCAGCACTACTCCCGTGGCCTTCGTGCATCCACTCCGCTGCAGCCGGCCGGTCCCCTGCTCCCACACGCCAGCCACGTCCTCCTCGGGGCCCTGGCGCGTGCGGCTCCCTCTGCATGGACGAGCGCAGGCCAGGGCCCCCCATTCACGCCCATCTCCGCTCCGGCGTCCCTCCTCCGGGAGGCCTTTCCTACGGCCCGGCCCCCTTCCTGTCCCTCTGGGTCCAGACACGCTGTCCACGAAGTGCTCTTGCCACCGTCACCATCTGCCGGGAGGTTGCGTTCACTGCCTGCCCGCCCCAGGTCCACACCCGCGGCCACATCCCAGGCCCCCGCGCGCCGTGCGGCACAGGGACCCTCGGGAGCACGCGTTCGACGACTGAATCCGTGAACAGAGCGGCCGGCTGTTCCCCCTCCGACGCGGACACGTTCCGTTCACTCACCAATTACCAAACATGTGGCACAGCGAACCCGTGTGCGGGCGCGGAGGGGGCGGGAGCCAAGCGGCCGGCGCTCACCCCCTCGGGGCCCAGTCTGGGGGGCAGACGGCGGCCTCCGGTGCGGTCAGCGCTGTCTGCAGGCGCGTCAAGCTCGGCACGACCGAGACCGAACTCCCCGTCTTCTCCCCACGCCTTCCCTGCTCAGAACCACCTCCCGCCTCCCACCCTGCGGCCACGGCCCAGCGGCTCAGCCTTCGCGGCCCGAGTGGAGCCCACCGCTCTGAGCCACAGCCCCACCACCCCCTCCCAGCAGCCTCGCCTCTCCCCTGCTCAGTGGCCCCGAAGCACCAGAGCCCAGGCCTCACCTCCTGCCACGTGCCCCCCCGCCGCCCAAACACCCACTTGGCTCAGCCCCTTGTCTCCTGCAGGCTCTGCTCAGGTGACCTCGAGTGGGGGAAACCTCCCCGGCGCCCCGCAGGGCAGCAGCCCAGCCCCCCATGGAGCCCTGGACTCCTTTACTTTGCTCCTCAGTATTTCTCTTCACCCCACAGGACACGTTCTGTATCTGTTTCCGGCCTAACTCCCTCCAGCCCCAGTAATAACGTAAGCACCCCGAGGGCAGGGGCTTCATCCCGTTCTTGCACTGATACGTCCTCGAATCACCTGGAGCCGGGCCAGGTCCAAGGAGATACTACTGGCTCCCAGAGCGAGGACGGAGCGAAGGGGTGAGGTGCTGGGGGAGCACCTGGCAGCATCGCTTAGGCTCAGGTATCAGGGCAGGCTGCCTGGCGGAGGCGCCATGTAAGCGGGGCTGGAGGGAACCAGATGAGGACGGAAAGAAAGGGCGGTTCTGGCAGGCAGAACTGCACAAAGGCCGGGCCTCCAGAAGGACCTTATGTGTCTGAGGAACGGAGAGAAGGCGGGTGTAGTGACAGCCTAGGGAGCAAGAGGGCTCTCAGGGCAGCAGGGCCCGGCCATACAAAGCCTAGAGGTTTCCGTGAAGGGCTTCACTGTGGTTTGTGGGAACAACGGGACAAAGGTTCCAGACAGAGGAGTGACAAGCGTCGGGTTATTTTTAACAGGCCGTTCTGGCTGCCGGGTGACGAATGGGACACGTGGGACCAGGGCAGGAGCCAGGAGGCCACGGATGAGGAGCGGCGGGAGGCGGGGCCGGCGGGGTCACAGGCGGAAAAGGCGGAACGCTGCCCTGAGCACACTCACCCAGACGGGCTGGGAGACGCCCTCCACCACCTTCCTGCAGAAGAAGCCGGGGTCGGCCTGGCGCTTCTCCTCACCCCAGCGGATCATGTCCCTGCGGTAGGCCTCCTTGTAGGTGCTGGCGTCCAGGAGTCTCTCGAAGTCCAGGCCGTGCTCCTGCCCAAAGCACATGCACCGTCTGCACCTCCGGTCTCCGACCTCACTGGTCCCTCCTGAAACAGGAGGAGGGCGGCCCTGCCCTCCTCCCCCCCGACCCCTCCCCGGGGACCAATGCAAGGACCACGAGGTTGCCACCAGGACCCTGGGCTGCAGGGAGTAAGGAACCCCAAACAGCGGCAGATGGAAGAAAAGCCTGGGGATGATCCAGAAACCATTTCGGTGTCTTTAAGTCGTGTGATGTGCGACAGCTTGACCTCCCCAATGATTCCCGGCTTAAACTAATCCTGAAATTAGTCTGCGTCCCCTGGGCACAGGCTGAGCCTCCAACCCAAGTGGGAAATGTGAAAAAGCGCACCTCTTCTGGCCCCGTCCAGCCCCACCCCGGCCCAGGACACCTGGCGGCCCCCTCCCGCATCCCGCTGCCCCCCGCCCCGCAAGCTCCTGGCACCTGTGCAGAAACAGCAGGGGCTCCTGGGGCAGGGGGAGCTGCTTGGACCACCCCGGCCTCCCCTCCCTAGGGACACAGCCAAATGAGGGGTCCATCCAGGGCCCTGGGGCGGGCCGGGGTCTGAGACAGGTTCCAGCTCCTCTCCTCACTCCCCGCAGCTCCACCCTCTTGGACTCAGTTTCTCCCCTGCAAACTGAAGGGCCACGACCGACCGTGCAAGTCCAGTCACCTTCCTGTGCCCTGCCCAAGGTGAGGCCGGCAGCCACCTCCTGTCTGTAAACTGGTTTCCCACGCTCTCTAGCAGAGGGAGGGAGAGTGGCCGCCAGGAGCTGTAGGTTCTGTGTTTCCATTAGATTTCTCATTGTGACTTGAGAAACCCAACGCGTTAAACGTTTCATTTTGGATTTTTTTTTTTTTTTAAGTATGCTCCACACCCAACACGGGGCCTGAACTCACAACCCTGAGGTCAAGAGTCACGTGCTCTTCCCACTGAGCCACCCAGATGCCAGTGGAATTGTTTTTAGTGGGAATAGGAGTGGTACAGGGGTAGGCTGGCCTATCCGTTTCCTATTGAGGTTTTTAAGATGCAAACTCCTGCCCACGCCACACCCACGCCAGCCTGGCTCGTAGGTCTGGAGTGGGGGCTGATCTGGGAACTCTGGAGCATAGATCAGTGGTTTTCCAACTACTCCTCAGAACCCTGGGGTTCCCCAGAAGTGCCCAGGCCCCAGGGGGACAGGCCGAGAGCCCCCTCCTCCACCCTCTGTCTCCCTGCACCTCCCCCACCAGAGACCCTCAGGTCTGTCTACTGGGTACCAGGAACTTCCTCCTCTAACGTCATTTGGGAAAGGTTCCCACTAAAAAAATCTTAGGGGCACCTGGGTGGCTCAGCTGGCTGAGCGTCTGGCTCTTGACTGCGGTTCAGGTCATGATCTCATGGTTTGTGGGTTCAAGCCCCATGTCTGGGCTCTGCCTGGGACTGTCTCTCTCCTGTTCTCTCTGCTCCTCCCCTGCTTATGCTCTCTCAAAATAAAAAAATAAATAATAAATGAATTAATTTTAAAACCACTCACCTGTTATCCCCAGGACCCGCCAGGCTGCTACAATGCTACAGTGATCCCCTACCTCCTACAAATGGGTCTGTTTAGCTGGTGGGAGAAAACCAAAAGGCACAGGAGAATACTGCCATGCATATGGACTGATGCATGGAAGGGGGGGCCAGATTCATTCTGTGTGGCCCCAGAAGACCAGACTCGGGCCAACTGACCAAAGTGCACCTAGAAGTCAAGGGCAGAAATCTAAGCAATGGGGGCTCCTCACTGCATGGGAAGCTGGTCTGACCCTCTAGCCTCCCTGTCTGAAAGCTAAGGCTCTAAAAGTTCCCATTTAGTTTTTACAATCCTTTTTCTTTTTCAATGCTTATTTATTTTTGAGAGAGAAAAAGAGAGAGAACACGTGTGCGTGCAAATAGGGCAGGAGCAGAGACAGAAGGGGGACACAGAATGCCAAGCAGGCTCTGAGCTGTCAGCACGGAGCCCGACGCGGGGCTCCAACTCACGAGCTGTGAGATCATGACCTGAGCTGAAGTCGAACGCTTAACCGACTGAGCCACCCAGGCGCCCCTACAATCCTTTTTTTTTTTTTTTTTTTTCTTTAAATCCACATGGTCCAAAATTCAAAAGTTACGTATTTGTTTAGAGTGAAAACTCTCTGCCCGGCCCCTGCTTGCCCCTTCCTGGAGGCACCCAGTGACAGTGGCCTGTGTACCCTGCCCAGGCTTCACACAGCCCCAGCACTGGCAACAGTGAACACAAGGAGGGCCCCCCACAGATATCGGTTACGTGGCTGAATGTGTAAGCAAACGTTTTCAGAAGTCTCCTCCGTTTACGTATAAATGGAGTATTCCCTATGCACGTTTCTACATCTTGCTTTCTTCACTTAATGATCATCTTGACAACTCAGGTGATTACATTTCTAAGGGGAGAATCCCAGCTCAAGTCTGAAGCGTTTCCTGGATACGCTCTGGGGGAGGGGGCCGGAAGCGAGTGACAAGGTGAAAATGGCCCCAAACGGTCCAGCACGCTGCCAACGGTAGTCACAGAGACCCTGCCAGTGACCACAGCAGGCTCCTTCCAACCCACCAAATGCCGCGAGGCCGCCACCTACCCGCGCGTACTGCTCCTTGAGTGGCCCGGACAGCCGCAGGACAGCGCAGACATCAGCTCCGAGCCTACAGGACAGGGAGGTCCAAGCCCAGTTAACCCAGTTTCCAGACGAGGCTGGAAGGGGATGGAAGTCTCCTTCCTTTTCTAAAGTAAGCTCCACACCTAACGTGGGCCTCGAACCCGTGACCCTGATATCCACAGTCACAGGGTCTACGGACTGAGCCAGCCGGGCGCCCCTCTGCGGTTGCGTTTCTGCTACCAGTGTCCGTAACTGTCAACGTCTCATCCTCCCTGACCCTAACTGCTCAGCTACGAAGCGGAACAGCACTCTCTGTTCGGTCTCCTACAGGATTATTGCCAAACTGGAATGGGAGAGGTCTGCTCACAGGCAGAACATTACAATCACACTGTGCACGGCCGCCACCAGCGATGTTCTGGCTCGATGAGGTCACTGCTGGGCCCTTGAACTAGTTTTCTCACGGCCCGGGTGTATCCGTGTGCACGGACTTGGTCATCACAACAGAATTCACTCGCTCCTTCAGTTGTTTGACGTACTCAACCCACCGCCTGTTGGGTGCTGTGTCTGGACCCAGGTACGCCGTCCCCGCCCTGACCATGAGGTGCTGACACTTGCACTCAAACACTGACACAGTGAGACAGGCGTTCTTAGCTCTATGCTTCACACGAGGAAACGGAGGCAGAGTGAGACCCGATACACTCAAAACAACACTGCAAGTAATGAAGCCAATATAGATAAAGTGCAAATACCAGCCAGCATTTACTTCCTGTGCCTTTACTAGATGGCAAGAATTGTTCTGAGCCCTTCACGTGCATTATCTCATGTCATCCTTTCAACCACCCTATCTTTAGCCCCATTTCACAGAGGACAAAACTGAGACAAGGAGTGGAGGAGAATGCTGTGCAAGGTCACAGGGGAACATGTGGGGAGTCGGGGTGCGAATTCCAAGAGTCCAACTGCACACACTGCTCCTGTCCACTGACTGACTCCTGTGCTGGGGACAAGGAGAAGGGCAAGCAGGAAAGGTGGTAGGACCCTTGTGCGGAGCCAGAGGCGACCTCTGCCCCGGGTCCCCTCCCCCACAACCTCGTCGACCCCTGTGGTGCACCCCCCCCCCAGCAGCAACGCCTGGTCCCCCACCCACCGGCGTGCGCCCACGCTTTGCGATCCTAGCTCTCGTCCAGCACAACCGCTCTACCACGACGTTCAGGGTAAACAGACTCAAGCTGAATCTGAATCCTGGATCTACGGATCCCTTGGTGACCCCCCACCTTTCAGAGCACCCTCAGCTACTAACACCCCAACAGGGAACCTATCAAAGGAATCTTGGGGTTCGACGGGATCGCGCACGGAGGACTCCACGACCCCCGACCACGGAGCGGCCGCCCCTGCAGTTGTCGGGCCGCGGCCGACCCCACCCCAAGCCCAGCGTCCGCGCCCCGCCCCGCAGACACCTGCTCCGCAGCGCCTCGGCCACGAAGTCCTTCCCGGACTTCCTCTTCCCGCTGAACAGCAGCACCAGGCGCGGGGCGCCTGCTTGCGGGGCCATGCCGTCCCCCACCCCGCCGCCCGGGCACCCGGCCACCCGGCCACCCCGCCGCCCCGCGGTCCTCTCCGCTCCGACGCGAGTACTCCGAGAGCTACTCCTGCGCAGCCGCGGAGAGGCCTGTCCGTGGGCACGTCCACCGCCAAACGCCGAGGGGGGGGCGTGGCTCTCAGGGCGGCCTTCGCCCGAAAGACGCTCCCCCACAGGGATCACTTGGAACGGCCCGGCCCCGCCCAGAGCCTGACGTCACCTGGACACAACCATTCCCCTTGTAGCGGGGACGTCTCTAAATTTCCCGAGGTGAGCGTCACGTTGCCTACCACCCAACCCTACAAACATTATGGGAAACGATCAAACGAGATCACGCTGAAAAGGTCTGCGAACCCGCCTCCTTATTTGTGCAACGCAACGCATGTGTTCAAGCTAATCTGTCTGTACCCCGCAGTGAATGTGGGTCCTCCCGGAAGCCACCCGCGGCTGAGGCGCCGGGGGGCGTGGTCGTGACGTCACGCGGGGAGGGGCTTGGGCCGGCGCTCGCGTGGCCGGCCGCGCGGGTTTGGAGGCCCCGCCTGCTCTTCCCCAGGGAAGTGCGGGGACCCGCCGCAAAGTGCTGACCCCGACGGGGTGGGCTCTGGGGCTTGGAGGCCAGCCCCGGACGGGATTGCCTAGCTTTATGCGGAGTCCAGTCGGGAGCTGCGAGGGTCTGTCCCCTCCTTGAAGGCCCGCCACAGTGAAAGCCGGTCCCAGAGGAGTAAGCGCGGTGGCCTTCAGCCCGGACCTTGGGCCCGCATCTCTGAGCTCGTCAGAACGGATCCCGGAGCCCATTCCTGCGAGCCACAGAGTCACTCAAGGAGAAGGGGGGAGAGGACGCCGGACCCGCGTGGGAGGAGCCGGAAAACACGGCACAGGAGCGATGAAGGAATCCCATGGGTCAGATGCAAAAAGGACGGTCTCCAGGAAGGTCTTTTTTTTTTTTTTTTTTGAAGCAACTCTGAGATCATGCACTCATCAGTGCGCTTAGAAGGCAGCCCCAAGTGGGGTTTTAATCCCAGCTCGGACACTTCTCAGGTCACCCTGGTTCATCACTGGTAACGCCCACCTCACAGGGTTGCCTTGAGAAGGAAATGGGAAAAACACAATGTAATTAAAACCCTTTGTAAATTCTCAAGCGTCATCCAGATGTGGAGTTGTTATTTATGCTGAGCACGGTGTGGTTTTAGAATTCAGCACAGGATCCGATCTCCCAGCCCACCTTCACAGAAAGCTCAGATCCCTCCTCTTCTGTCACTAGAAAGGACTCCGAACTGCCCCCCACTTTCTTTTTCACCTGACTCAGACCTCACTCCTGCCTTTCCTATCCCCGCTGGAATTCCCTACTGATGATCAGAACATCCTAACCTCTTACAGCTTCTCTCCTGCTCCCTGCCTCAACTGTGTCTCACTGTCCCCGGCTGCCCTCTCGCGTAGAGTCTTATCCACCCCCCCCCCCCCCCCCCCCCCCAGCCCTCAGATCTCAGCATAGTGTCTGTGGCCTCCTTCCTTCCCATATCAGCTTCCTGACCTTCACTCCCATGCCTCTTGGGAAACTCCAGCTCCTACAAGGCTCATAGCTACCGGGCTGGGTGGCCTTTGCCCTCCTCAGTGCTGACAGCCACCAATCCTGGCACCTGTTTCCATTCAGGCAGCTTAGCCACAGGCTCCCGTCACCACTGTCTGTGATCTTCCTGCCTGCTTGGTCTGACCGCTCCGTCCCTTGGCCTCAGACACCAGCTCCCATGGAGCCTTGCCACCCCCCAGAGCCATCCAGCCTGCAAATTTGCACACTCAGCCACCTTGGTCTCCAAGGTCACCTGCTCAGATAGTCCCCAGAGCAGTGCTTCCCTCTCAGGGACACATTAGCCCTTGAGACTCTGTTGTATGACATCGCCTCTTCCCTCCACAACCAAAAAGAACTCACAAGAGTCAGCAGGTGTGAGACGACAGGCGGGGGACGCTGCAGACAATGAGGCAGGAAAGAGGGAGGAACAGGACTGTCCGCAGGGGCACAGACAAGCCGGGAGGGAGTGGCCAGAAGCCTGGGGGGGGGGGGGGGGCGGTGAGAAGCTGGGGATGCCAGACACACTGCCTCACGGGGCTGCCTCACGGGGCTTCCAGAAGCTGATGCTTGAGGAAGCAGGTGCTGGCCTTGGACCACAGAGCAGTGGCCCCACGACTCAGGAACACAATTATCCCAGAGGGTCACCCCTCACTAAAAAGGCAGACCGTCTGGGGGGCACCTGGGGGGCTCAGCCAGTTAGGGGTCTGACCCTTGATTTCGGCTCAGGTCGTGATGTCATGGTTCATGGGATTGAGCCCCACGTCCGGCTCTGTGCTGACAATGTGGAGCCTGCTTGGGATTCTCTCTCTCTCTCTCTCTCTCTCTCTCTCTCTTCTCTGCGCCTCCCTCTGCTCACACATTCTCTCACACAAAGTAAGTAAATAACAAAAAAATAAAAATAAAGAGAGGTTTGCTTCACTGACCCAGAAGACGGCTCGGAAGTCAAGTCCAGGCCTATTGGAGGAAGCCCGCTCGCGGTGTCACCAAACCCAGAACAGTTTGAGCCCGCAGGGGACCAGGGCCTACACTCCTGCGGAGCCCAGAGGAGGGAGGGAGGGAGGAGGCGGGCACCGCCCGGGGGGGGGGGGGGGAGCCCTGATCGGCACCACGGTCCACCCCTGCGAGGCCAGCCTGCCCCATAGATGCCACCGAGGCTCAGTGGCACCACCGGTTACCCTTCCGCTTCTGGCTCCTCTTCCTGTGGCCGTTGTGCAGCTGACCCAGCGCCGTCCTGCACCAGCGCCTGTGACAGGGGCCTTCTGTGCTCGATGACCGTGGCCTCGGGGGGGCCGTGCAGCGGGGCAGGTGAGGCAGAGCGTGGGGCGGAAGGAGGGCCAAAGAGGAAGAGAAGAGAGGCAGTCTGAGTCCTTGGGAGCTGAGGGAGAGAAGTCCGTTCATTCGTTCACGCGTTCGTTCATTCAATGTCTGTAAATGCCTGAGACGCACCAGGTACCACTTGAGCTGGGACAGTGAGCGAACCAGAGCCTGCTCAAAGAGCATTTGTTCCCCTGAGGGACCGGCAACGATAAAGCAGCTTTAAAATAGAGCGTGAGAAATTTCATCCCCAAACTGGAGAGGGGAACAGACATAAATTAACATCCGCCTGATGCTCTGATAGAAGCTGTAAGTGGCTCTAAGTGGCACCATCGCGTGGTTCCCCCTGCCTGAAATACCCTTCCGGCTGTCTTTCTGGGGAGCAGACTCTGAGTTGTACTTCAGCACTTAGCCTGTGACGCCTCCTCCCCGCCTCCCCACCCCTCTGCCTTGGATCCCTGCTTCCTATGCTCCTGACATACCTCACGCTCACCTCACACTACGCTTACCACTTACTCCCACATCCCCCCCCCCATAGGTAAGAGTTACTATTTCCTGAGCGTTTACTACGTGCCAGACATTTATTTCCTCAATCATGTGACATAAACACTACTATCCCTACTGAAAGATGAGGCAACTTTAAGTGGCGCGATTATTAAATTTTTTCAAGTGTATTTATTTTGAGAGAGAGACAGTGTGAGCAGGGGAGGGGCAGAGAGAGAGAGAGAATCCCAAGCAATATCCGTGCCTCCAGTGCAGAGCCTGACGTGGGGCTCGAACCCACGAAACCCTGAGATCATGACCTGAGCCGAAACCAAGAGTTGGACGCTTAACCGGCTGAGCCTCCCGGGCGCCCCGAAGTGTCGCAATTATGATGAGGCTCATTATGATCGAGACACTTGCCCAGATATCTAGTAAATAGATTACCCCCCGGGATCACTCCGGAGAGAAGGGGCAAAACGCTTCTAAACACACAGGTGGACGGTCAGAGACTTACGACCCGTCCCCTCCGTGACCCGCCTTTCCTAAGTTGCTAAGTGCTCAGTAAGGGTGAACCCAGAGGAAGGACAAGGCACCGGCCAGCTCTGAGTTTGTAAGTTCTCCGGCTTTAAGAAACGCCACACGCCGACATCCCTGGAGGCGGGAGGCGTCGAACCTCTCGCTGGACAGTGTACCCTCCCAAAAGACCAACAGAAAGTTGGATTCCCCTGCTCAGTCCTCGGTCTCTGGATTATCTCCGTCGCTGTGAGGCAAGTGTGTGACCTTTGCTCTTGCGGCTGCAGCGTTCAGAGAGCACGTAGCAGAGTCTGTCGGCACCTCCAACTCCAGCTCCCGGCTGATCTCACCCAGAACGCCGGGCAAAGCAGGGACCCTCCGATGTTCAAAAGAAACAAGCTCTAAAAAGTCAGCTAGTCTGCCCATGGATGGTGGCCGCGGCTCAATCTGGAATACGACGCAAGAACAAACGTGATTTTTGCTTAAGCAAGCCCTATACCCGTGGGGGGCTTGACCTCATGAGCCAGAGACCAGGAGTCGTGGGCTCCACCGACCCAGCTGGGCGCCCTTAAACAAAGCTTTTTTTTTTTTTAAATAAAGATTCAGGATTTAGAAAAATCTTTTTGTTCTGTGAGATTATCATGTACTGAATGCCAGCTTTGGAGCTGGGGACTGGCCCCACTTCAGCCGTTGAAGAGCGATGTGTTGCTTTCATTCATGTCACCGGTTTTCACTATCTTCGAGACAGACGCTGGCATTTACTCTCAAAATGAGATGGACAGACTCGGCTCCAAACCAGGAGCTAGAAGTGGCCAAGCTGGCTCTGCGTGGCAGCCAGGGGGACCTCCGGGATCCTCCCCCCCCAGCCCCGCCTCGGCCTGCAGTGTAGGTCCTCACCTGTGTCCCTCCCCAGGCTGCCAGAAGGCAGGTCTGGTGGCGCCAGCGGGGCCAGGCCTGGGGAAGCACTGCATGAGCCACGATAAATAAATGAATGAGCAAATGGATGGCTCTTTGGGGGAGAGTCTGGAGGCCAGGCCTTTGCTCTGGAGGCTCCGAGGGCGTTTGCAGGCACCCTCAAGGCCGAGCCTCGGAACCCCACACCCCATCGTTCCGGTCCCGGGGCGGGTACCCCCCGCCTCCGCCCCGCTGCAGTCCTCCACGGGCAGCCTCCTGTCTGTCTGGCTGCCGCTCCTGCTCCTCCGAGTGGCGGAGGGGACACCAGACGTCCCTACAGCACCAGCACGAGCCACCCATGGGTGACTTCAAAGCTCAAGGGCAGAGGGAGGAAGAACCGGTTCCCCCAGACCTTGCCTTACAAGCTTGAGGAGTGGAGGGGGCGGGGGCGGGGGGGGGGGGGGGAACAGGGGACGCTTAGGGGTTGACAGCCAAGGGCTCCAGCCCCAACCCGCCTCTAGCAAGCTTCGTGACCCCAGACAAGTCATTTCTCTTTCTGGGCCTCGCTTCTCACTCTGAACCAGAGGCTGGCTTCATGCCTGTGAAGGGCCCCTCTGGAGCCAGCCTCCTCCTGCCCACAAGCTGGGGCGCATAAGGGGCCGCGGTGGCCAGAGAGGAAGTGCCACAGGGCCAGGTACCCACGTGGCTGGGTGGGAGCTCGGGCTTCCCGGCCTGGGGCCTCCTGGGGAAGGTGGACAGTGCCCGCGGATGGTCTTGGTCGCCGTCCAGCTGTGACAGGACCATAGGCAAGCCACCTCCTCTCTGTCTCTCTCTCTCTCTCTCTCTTACTTGTCTGTAAGAGGGTACTGACGGTCTTACCCTCTCTAACGTCTGCTTGTCCGTGAGATGGGAGAGCCAAAAAGTCTGTGGCCCAGGCGGGTAAGGGGCGCCGGTCTCTGGGCAGGCCTCACGCCACGTGGGGTTTCTGCAAGGGCCGGAGGCCACGTTCCGGATGAGCCGGCGTGGCGGGTCTGTTTGGTCTGTGGGTGACTGACGTTGCAAAGGGGGCTAATCCTTCCTCTCCACGGTGCACGGCTTAAGTTTCTGCCTTCCCTGCCCCAGCCTGGCAACCTGTCCCTCTGACCCTCAGCAGACAGGTCACTCCCCCTGCGGGCCATTCCCCCCACCCTTCAGGCTCAGTAAGGTTAAGAGTCTGACACTGGTTGGAACTTCTCCAAGGGGGCCCTGACTTGGGGGGGTGGGGAGAGGGGACGCACAGCGGGGGAGCAGTGAGGGACCTGCTGGGAGGCTGGCTGCCCCCCCATATCTGGCAAAATCAAGCCCAGCTGCCTTCCCCTCTCCACCCCACCCCCCCCACCCTGACAAGACCAGCCCTGCCCCTCCTCCTCTACCAGCACTGCAGGGGGGCGGGGGAACTGCTCAACCACCTGTGCCAGGGCTGGGAAACCCAGCATGTCCTCGACCGCCCGCTTTCCCCTGGCCTTGTCCCATCCAGGCCTGGGCCACTCGAACTCGCTACTCCGGCCACGTTGCCTCTCTCCCAGGCTGTTGGCTGACACCTTGAAACTACCCCGATGTCACATCCTGGCCGCCCGCTGCACAGCGCCCAGGCCTACCGGCCCTAGTACAGGCGCCCAGCCTCCACTGCCCGTGGCAAAGCCCCTCCTTAGACTTGCAGGTGGGCCTGTGAGAGAACGGTGAGCATGAACTTAACCATCTGGCCCCAAGGCTATTCCCCCTCCCCGGGCCTCACCTCTACCCTCATGGCAAATCCTACTGTCCTTCAAAGTCCAGGTCAGAGGCCAGCCTTCCCTCCTCTTCACGCCCTGCTGACTCCTCCCTGGCAGCGTGAAGAGAGAATTCTGCCTGTTAAATCCATCCAGCTGCTTGCAGGGGCGGGGGAGGGGGGGGGCGGTGCGGGCAGCACTGGGGTCTGCACAGCACGCGGCAGAGTGAGATGCAAGCTGGCACCCCTCCCCCGCCCCTGCCAGCTCCTGCCAGGCGGTTTGGGAAGATGCTCTCGGTGTCCACTGTACCGATGGGGAAGCTCACCCTGAAAGCAAGGGGGCGCCCGGCCTGAGGCCCGCAGGTGGGAGCCGGCGGGGACCCGAGACTGGTTTCCCCCATCTTAGCTTGCTCAGACCAAAGGTCTGGTTAGAGGAGACCTGGGCGGAGCCTCCATCGGGCCCAGAATGAAGAGGAGGGGCTGAGCGGGGTGGGGCCTCTTCTGGAAGCTGAGGCCGGAAGCTGCCCAGCAGGCAGGTTATCTCAGCGGTAAAATGGGAAGGGAGGGGGCTGCTGTCGTCGGGGTTCAGGGCTAGGCAGCCCGGCCCCGCCCTGCAGCTCCCCTACCAGCCCCCCCGTAAGCACGTGCAGGTGAGGGCCCCGGGCACCCCTGCATCAGGGTGGCCCCGGGAGGTCCCTCAGGCAACAGCTGGCCTGGCAGAGGCGGCTGGGAGAGCGTCTTGGGAGGAACACACCCCCCTGACCTACCTTCAAGGAGCTTCTGGGGAGCGGGGGGTGCCGGCCCCAAGCTCACCCAGGACCACATCTCTGCCTCCAGAATGGGTGATGGGAAGCAGTAGGGAGAGGAGGCAGGGGGACTCCAGGGGCGGTAAGGGCTGGCAGGGGCACCAGCGAGGGAAGGCGGGGCTGAGGGCAGCGGGGAAAGGGCAGTGGAGGAGCCTGGGCAGGGGTGAGGGGCAGGGATGGCGGACTAGGGGACAGATGAGAAGTGAGTTTGGGGACCGGCCAAAAGAAGCAGGAGGCCCAAGGGGGCGCCCCTGACTCATGTGATTCTCCCAAGTTGCCCCTTGCCCCTGGGGCTGAGCTCTTAGCTGGGGGGGAGGGGTGGAAGGTCTCAGAGGAAAGGGCAGAAAGGTCCAGAGCTTAAACTGGAGGGGTCCAGACCAGACCCTGGGGGGCCACGCATGGCTGGGGGCAGACGCCAGTGGGTTCGCTCCCAGGTTCCCCCACCCCTGTGGGTACCAGCCAGAGCTGCTGTGGGTACACGAGGGTGACAGAGAGAGGGGCCTCGTGTCCTGTGATGGGGGTGAGGATCACCTACCTAGGCCAGCCCAGACACAGGGTGGCCACCGGGCAGTGGCCCTGGTGTCCTGACCGTCCCCAACAGACCCCTGGGGCTCCTGGCTCTCTTGGTCTCTCGGATACAGGGGACACAGCGGCTTCGGAGACCTCAGACCCAGCTCAGCGCTCCTACTCCCTGAGGGGCTAAGAGGGGCAGGGGGCTTGGGGACCCTTCCCAGCCTCCCCCAGACTTTGTGATGCTTTTCAGACCCTGAAAAGCCCCAAGCACCCACAACCTCTGGGAACCCAGGGAGGCCAGGCTGTACCCCCTCCCCTGAAGCCAGGCCCCTCCCCGGATGAGGAATCTGGCCTCCCTTCTAGCCTGAACCCCTGCCCTGGAGACTCAAGCTGACCAGTCAGCTGTTCACGCAGCATAAATTCTGAGCACCTGCAAGCGGTGAGAAAGGTGAACAGGATAAAAAGGCATCCTCAAGAGGGGACGACGGTCTGCGGAGGGGACGAGGGCCCGTGGAGGGGACAACAGTCCACAGAGGGGATGAGGGTCCAGAGGGGATGAGGGTCTGTGGAGGGGATGAGGGCCCACGGAGGAGGCGAGGGTCCATGGAGGGGACGACAGTCCGCAGAGGGGATGAGGGTCCAGAGGGGACGACAGTCCGTGGAGGCGACGAGGGTCCACGGGGGGGGCGGGGGGTGAGGGTCCATGGAGGGGACGACAGTCCACAGAGGGGGCGCCTCCTCACACATACCCTGTGCTCCTGGTTCAGCCCCCAGCCAGAGGCCCGCAGGAGCCCATTGGCTCACAGTCCTCCGACAGCCAGCGGTCCCTCCTGAGCCCCCGCAGCCCACCACAGCCCCTTCTGGAGCCGGCGGGCGCTCTCCCCTTCCTGAAGTCACACTGCGCCATTCCGTCCCTACACTCGCACGGGACGTGCAGGCCAGTCGAGGAGCCCGGTCAGGAGGGACTTCCGGGCAGTAAGTGGCCCAGCGGACTCTGGGTCTTGGGTGAGCGCAGGCCCTCACCTCACCTGGCCGGGTGGGTCTGGGTCTGGGGCCCTAATCGGTGCGGGAGGCGAGGTCGGCAGCAAACGTGGAGCTGGGGCGCCACCTAGTGGCTTCCCACCTCCCCAGCCCAGAGCCCGGTGGGGGTCCTCTGCCCCCTCCTCACACCCTCTGGCGGGCGACAGCTTTTGAGAGCCAAATACAGAACAGGCATTTTGCTTACATCGCTTTATGTAATCTCTCCCCAGCCCCCCAGTCCCTTTGTTTGAGGATCAGAAACCCAAGGCTCCCAGAAATTAACCTGCCGAGATCTCTTGGCCGGGACGGGGGCCCAAGGCTCACCCTCGGGAACCCATGGCCCTCAGCAGCTGTGAGCTCCAGCCCTGAGCGCCGGAGGCGGGTGGGGAGGATGAGGTGGGGACAAGGTGGGTGTGGGGTCCCCTGTGCTTACACACCAGCCCAGCGACGGAGCCCCCAGCCGACAGCACAGCCCCAACAGCGTTTCCTGGGGCTGAGTCTTCAGTTCCCATGAGGTGGGGCCGGGGAGGAGGCAGAAGGAGACTTCAGTCCCTAGGGGCTGCCACTTCCAAATGTAACAAAACCCCAGGGAAAGCCCTCGTGCTGGGCCTCCATCCCAGGGGGCACAGGCCAGTGTGTGCAGCCAAGGGGCCCCTCTGGGGGCACATGCACAGACGCTCTCTGGCTGCAGAATCAGATTCCTGCCCCCCCCCCGGGGCCCCCCCCCCCCGCCCGCTGGCCCCCAAGCGTTTGCATATATTTGCATAAACAGCAAGACAGGTCCAGCTAAAGCCTTTTCTTGGCAACAGTGGCATCAGTGCAAGGCCGGGTGACTCTCCTAGGGAGCCGGAGAAGACGACAGTTCAACAGTCCCCGGGGTCAGGGGACCCCGGGCCTCAGCCCCTCCCCGGGCTCCGGCTCCGGAAGTGTCTGTCCTTCTTCCCTGACCTGTGGGGAGACCAGGTGGGGGCAGGAAGAGGCCTTCAGGACCACGCCGCATGGTGAGAAGAGGCTCCTGTAGCAGCGGGGACCTATCCCCGCTAAGTCAGGGGGGGACGGACCCACCCTCCCAGTGTGAGGTCCCTGGCCAGTGAGGCAGGAAGCCTCCTCGGCACTGCAGGTACACGCTGGACACAAGTACTCCGGAGGAAAGGTCCCCCCAGCCCGAGGGGGCTCCCGGGACCACCGTGGGGCGAGCACAGGCGGCCTCCTGACCTCAAGGGAAGACCGGAGCGCATCTGGATGCTGCTCGAAGAGGAACCCGCCATGGATTACAAGTGGCTCAAACTCAAGACTGGGACTCGGGGCCTGTGCTCCCTCACCCCAACCCCGCGTCCCCCGCCCACAGCTGCCCACCTCTTCTTCAGTGCTTTGTCTCCAAAGAAGTGGCTGAAGATGAAGCCCTCAAAGTCATCCACCTCATCGTCGTCACCCGTCTGTCTCACCGCCACCTCCTCCAGGCTGTCCTCCAAGGCATCCACAAAGTCCCGGAAGCGGAGGCGGTCATGGCGGAAGATGCCATCCTCCCCAAAGTAAGCGGGCGAGAGCGGCAGCTCCTGGGTCAGCTGCCCAGCCCAGGGCAGCCGCGCCAGGTAAGTGGTCAGCACAGAGGCCAGCTCCTGTCGCCGCACCGGGGCCAGCTCTGCCCCGAAGGCCAGGCCCTCCTGCCGGGCACACTCGCGCACGCCTGAGCAGCCCTGTGGGGCCCGGTACTTGCGCCTCAACAGCTCGGCCCACGGTGCCGGTGCCCGTGCCGGGTGGCCTCGCCCGTCGCTAGCGCCCTCCTCCCGCTGAGGGTGCTGCTGCCCCCCGGGGGGGTGAGGGCTCCCGCTCCTCCTAGGGGGCTCCTCGGGGCCCTGCCGCCTGGCGTCCTTCCTGCTGCCCCACTCCGCCCCCTGCGGCTTGCCCTCCCCCCAGCCCTCTGCCATCTCCCGGCCCTCACCCCCCCAGTTCTTTCTCTCCCGACCAGACCCCTCCTTCTTGTGCCTCCGGGGCTCAGCGCTCCGGTCCCCCTGCCCACCCCGCCGCTTCTCCTTTCCACTCCACTCCCTGGGACTCTGGAAGCGGGGCTCCCGGTGCCCGGCCTCTGAGGCGTTGGCACCGACCCCGGGGTGCTGGCCCCACTTCTCCAGGCCCTGCAGCTTCTGGGCCAGTCTGCGGCCCAGCTCGGCCAGGTCCCCTCGGCCCGCAGCGCTCAAGCTCTGCTCCAGGTCCTGCCGCACCGCCCCCAGCAGCCGCCGCTGCCTCTCCAACTCGCGCCTTAATGCCTGGGCCTCCGCCTCCAGCCGTTCCTGCTGCTCAGGGAGGCCAGGGCCCGGCTCCCACTCCCCGGAGACCCCGCTGCCCAGAGAGCCTCCGCTCCAGGGGATGCACACCCCGTCTGGGCCCCGCACGCAGCCGGCCCGCAGCCGCTGCAGCTCGGACTCCAGGGTGCGCTGGGCGGCCTCGCCCCGCCGCAGGGCCCCCCGCAGCCGTGCGTTCTCCTCTTCCAGCTCTCGGGGCTGGCGCACCAGGCTCTGAAGCTCCTCCTTCTGGGCCTGTGGTGGAGGGTGCCACAGGAGGGTCAGGACGGGCCCGGGGCCTCCCGCCCCGCTTCCGCCCATGGGAGTCGGCAGGACGTGGCCTGGGACGCTCAGAGAGTTTGGTTCTCAACCTCCTCGCCGTCCACAACCTGCACCGAGCCCGTGACCCCAAATTCCGTCACAGACCTCAGCTTCCACGTCCTCCTATAAGGACACACTCCGATCCGCCTGAGATTGACCAGACGCAGCTCTCGCGGCCCTTTCTGCCTCCCACACCCAGAAGAGACATTAATTGAGCCTCGGCAGTCCTTCCCATCCCTGTTCACACAGGCCCCCGGGGAAGACTGCACCCATCAGTCAGGGTGGCCTCAGGCAGCGGGGGCGCCGGCGGGGACGCCGGCCGGGACGCCAGCCGGGCCTGGGCCGTGGCCGCAGGGTGTGAGCAGAGAACCAGGAAGAAAGCCTGACTCCAGTGGACAGAGGAGATGGTGGCGGGAGGCGAGCAGAGGCAACTTGTAGGACACACACCCCTCCCACCCCTCCCCTCACCCCTGCGTGTGCCCACCTGGAGCTGGGCCTGAAGCAGCCGAATGTCCTGGTTCTCCTTGGCCAGCTTGTCCAGCAGGAGGGCCATGCTCTGCAGGCTGGGCACCCTGTCGGGGGGTGCTGAGGCCTGCAGCGGCTGCCCCAGTCCATCCTAAGGGCACAGGAGCCAGTGACCCCTCCCGCCCCACAGCCAGGCTGCCCCGAGTCTCCCAGACGGTCCCCGCGCCTCCCACGCCATCCAGCACCTCCGCATCCGAGCCGGTGTCTGGGAAGGCCTGCGGCTGTGCTTCCTCCGTGGGCCCTGTGGGAAACCAAAGTCCCAAAACTGGCCCGCTCCCTCACCCCTGCACGCACACGGTCACCCGCCCGCCCTGGGCCTACCCTACGGCTGAGAAGTCCAGCAGGAGAGGGCCGAGAGTCGCCCTGAACAGCTGAGAAGGTCAGTGACTGAGCAATGAATGCACAGCCCAGGGGCCCTACTTCTGACTCGGGAAACCGCCAGTGGCCTCCCTGAGGCTGGGCAGGGACGAGCCAGGGCCCCGCCCCACTCACCGCTGTCAAACTCCGAGAGGCCGCCTGAGGATGGAGACAGAGGGGCTCGGTGAGGCCAGAGTGGAGGAGAGGGGCAGGAGGGGTCGCGGAGACAGGGAGCAGGCCGCGGCAGGGAGGTAGCGCTCACCGCAGAAGAGCAGGATTCCCAGGCCCAGCAGAACCAGGGCCCCAAGGAGACACATGTTGGGGGAGAGGCCCGGCTCCCCGCCCGCACCCTCGCCACGGGCCTGGCCCTCCACGCGCAGGGCCGCCACGGGCCGGGGGGCGCTGGGCTCCCGGCCCCGCCGCCTCCGCAGCCCCTCCGCCTCCACGTCTGCGTCTGTGTCGTCCTCACTGCTGGAGCGGCGGGCCTCCTCCACGGGCCAGGCTGGAGAAGCAGTGGCACCAGGCAGTGAGGCGACCGCACAGAGAGACATAGTGAGGGACCCTGCCCCCGTCCACCTGGGCGGTCTTCAGATGCCAGGCCTATGGTGGGGGGGGGGGGGGGAAGGGCGGTCCTTCTATCTGCAAACTCAGGGAGCAGCTCTTCCCTAAAAGCACCCCCTCCTCCACACGTGCCCCCCACCCAGCTCCCTCGGCAGCTCTGCCTCTCAGTCCGTCCGTCCTGGCTCTTCCCGGTCCTAAAGGCGAGGGTCCCGTGGGGCCCGGCCATCTCCCCGCACAGTCACCCGCACCACTGACTTTCCTCTGGAGTAGACGAGCCCCCAGTCCATAGATCCTGACCTGGCCTGCCCAGAGCCCCGGGCCTGATGACCATCTGCCAGCCACCCTACCTGAGTGTCACCTGGGGACCAAGCTCTCAGTACCCCACCCTCCACACCGGTGCACCCCCCCCGGACCCCGGTTCGGGGAACGACCCCACTGCTACCACCTGGCCACCTGAGCCCTCCCCCCGAGGCCCTCCCCCCACACCCCTGCCTCGTGTCTGCCTACCCTCTCTTCGGCAGCTTTCCGCGAGCACCTCGCTCGTGCCCTAAACGGCCCAGGTCTTGGCCTCTCCCTCCACCCCGTCCTTCAGCAGAGAAGGACTCGCCCACTCCTTGGCCACAGCCTTGGCCAAAGGCTCCTCAGCGCGGGACAGGCGGCCCCGTGCCTCTGCTGACGACCAACAGCCTGCTCCTTCTCAAGATGCCCTCCAACCTGAACCTTCCCCCGACCGCTCCCGCCCCTCTCTCCCTTCCCTCAACTGTCCCCTGGCTGAACAGCTCTCCCCTCCCCTCCCCTCCTCTCCCCTCCCCCCTCCTTTCCCCACGCTCTTGGTCTGACTTGCATTTGGTTCAGACGAGTCTGCCTCTCACACGGGCCATGCACCGCCCACCCCCCTCCCCTCCTGGGCACAGAACTGACACGTGAAAGACGCTCAGGGAAGAAGAGTTGACTCTAGAAGCGAGAAAAGAAGGGGCCTCGTGGCACAAGGGAAAGAGTCAGGCAGACCCAGGCCCTGCCGCTTACCAGCTATGTGACCTCGGTCAAGTCACTTGACCTCCCCGAGTCCTCGGGGGTAGTGGTGAGGTTTCACTGACACAGGGCAAGGCGAGCACTATGCTGCTAAGTGCCGGGGCCTGGACCAGAACCGTGCTCAGCGGCAAACGCCCTGCCCCCCATTCCTTCCAGAAGGAGAGGAAACACGGAGACCAAAAGGCTCTCACCTGCGTTGGGAGATGAAGGCAGGCTCTGTGGGGGGCTGTGACCCTCGAGGTCCTGCGTGTCTCGTGTGTCTTCTGGGCCTGCCACCACAGGGGCCTCCTCCAAGTCTCTCTGGACCACCATGTCTCCCAGGCCGGGGGGCTTCGTGGCACAACCGTCACCTTCCAGGACACCCTGAGCAGACACAGCCACGAGCGGCTCCAGGCCTCCCCCTCTCCAGTTGCCCTCCCCAACCCGGTGAAGGTCCTCACCTTGGCCTCGGTCTTCTCTGGCAGAAAGGGACCGCACTGGGGACTTTCAGTCTGGAAGGGGGTCTCTGCAGTGGATGAAAAGGCCCAGGAAACATACCACTGTCCCCCAGATGAACTTCCCACACAGCCCTCTGGCTCCCACAGGCCCTACCAGATTAGAAGGGGCAGGAGACCCCAGAGCGTAGAGGAAGGCGGCTGCATCCGCCCTCAGGAGGGCCCGTTACCTTCTCCATTCACGGCCCCAGCTAGTTCATCAGCAGCTGCCTCGAAGTGGCTCCGAGGGGCCTGGGGAGCTTTCTCGGGTTCTGGGTCCGTCCTGGATTCTGGGCCCAAGGTCTCCACGGGCAGGCCCTGGGGGAGGGGGTGCTCCAAACCAGGAGCACGGGTGCTCTGCTGGGGTCCCTGGGGCCAGCCGCACGGCCCGGGGACCCCCACCCACATCTCACAAAAACCTACACGTGCCATAGTGAGCTAACGCGAGGTGGGGGAGGGCGGCGGGCGGCAGCTCTTCTCTCTGACCTCCCTGACCTCGCTTGACCTCCCCTCCCCGCCCTGCCCTGCCACCGTGAGGGACTTCCAGAGGCAGCTGCTGGCCAATGGAAAAGTGCGGCTGGGCCAAGACACCCCATCACCTAGGAACCTGGTGCCCCCCACCCTCCCAAAGAAGCCAGCCAAAGCCGGGGTCTCCCACCTCCCCACAAATGGAAGCTGCTGACTGGCTGGGAGGTGGGCGGCCGGCAAGAGAACAGAGCCCCCTGGCCACTTAAAGGTCACGATCATGTTCCCCGTGGGTTTCCCTGTGGCGTCCACTCGACAGGTCGCCCACTTTACTCGCATCTTCCAGCCTTTTCTGGCCTCTTCCACTGCCCCACACGCAGCTGCTGGCAGCCGACAGCTTGGCCCGCCCCCTCCCCCCCCAGCTCTGCCCTCCCTGCACACCCCTGCCCAGCAGGCCTGCCACCCGCTCACCCAAGCAGGGCTTCTGCAAGCCCTCCAAGGATCGTTGTGCGCCTCAGTCCGTTTCTGTGCGGTTTTCAAACCACTCGTTTCACCACGGCCACCCCTCTAAGCCAGGAATCACAACCCCCTCTTACAGCGGGGGACAGAGAGGAAGGCCCCACAGTCGTTCTGGGCCGGGGCTCTGGCCCCAGGCCCTGTGTCCTGCCCTCGCTCCCACCCTCACACCCCTCCCCCGGGCGGTCCTAACACTCCAAGTCACGGGGCCCGGGGCCCTTGACGAGCTTTCTCCGGCCCCCTCCCCCTTCTTGGTGGCTTTGGGGGCACAGGAGCCCACTGGCTTCCTGCCCCCACTGCCAGCCGCACTGCCCGACCTTCAAAACACTCCCTCGTTCACCCCACCCACAGGCAGTGACTGTCCCGAGGCCCTCGAACTCACAGCCCTTCTGTGACTCCCCCACCCAGGAGGAGGCCTGCGTGCCTGGGCCGGGCCCATGAGGCCTCGGCGGGGTTTCTCAGGCTCTGCCCCACTCCGCTCCAACACTAACACACGTGCCCGCCTCACCCCGTCACCTCCTCGGTCTCCCCCCAGATGGCTTTCCTGGCATTGCCTCAGGTCCCCTACTCTCAGCAGCTGACGCCGCTTGGGCCCGAGCCAATCCTCACACCTGACTCCTGGGGCCTGCTCCCCTTCCTCCTGCCCCTGGAGCTCCTCTCGGCCGCCAGCAGGAGGTGACACAGGTGCCCAGCAGAACCGAGCAAGGGGACAGACCCAAAAAGCAACCCAGCCCCGCAGGAACTTCTCTCCCACAGGGTTCCCAGGCCTGCGTCCTACCTCTGAGCCGGCAAGCACCCAGCTGTTGTCAGAGTCTGGGCAGGAAGCCATGGTTGCTGGGGTCCCCGAGGGGGCTGTGGCTGCCACCTGCGGAGAAAAGTGCTCTTAAGGACCCCGGTTCCCTTCAGCAAAGGCAGGATGCAGAGAGCAGCCTTGGCTGGGTTCCCGGGGCTGAGCAGTGGCTTCCAGAACCAACCCTTCGAACCCTGACACTTGGAACTTTCCCGGGCAGTATCGGCTCTTGCAGATCAACACCTGTCAGCACACACAGAGAAGTTCACCTGTGGTCCCTGGGAGACTGAACTGACTTTGAAAGGTCAAAGCACGGAGCTGGAGAGGATCTGGGGGTATCCAGGCCAGCGCCCCCAGGTTAGAGCCAGGGGAAATGGAGGCATCAAGGCTGCTAACCTGCCCGGGATGAACAGCTAATGGGAGGAGGGAAGAGCACAACCACCCAGGCTCCCCCACAATCACCCCCCAAGCCCCTCACCGGGGCTCAGAAGCTGAGACTGGATGGCCTCCTTCCCACTGAAGTGTCCTGCCCACCATAAATCCTTCCTACAGGCTGGTCAGGGGTTCTCAACGCTGGCTGCACACCGGGGCCGCCCCAGATTCTGATTCAACTGATTTCGGGTCAGACCCAGGTATGGGTCTTGGGGTTTTTTTGTTGTTGTTGTTTATTTGTTTTTTTAATTTTTCTCTTTAATGTTTATTTATTTTTGAGAGAGAGAGAGAGACAGGTAAGAGTGTCAGATGGGCAGAGAGAGGGAGATACAGAATTCGAAGCAGGCTCCAGGCTCTGAGCTGTCAACACAGAGCCCAACTTGGGGCTCAAACTCACGGACGGTGAGATCATGACCCGAGCCGAAGTCGGACGGCTCCACTGACTGACTGAGCCCCCAGGCGAACCCCCCCCCCCCACCGCCAGGCATGGGTCTTCTTGGAAACCCCCGGAAGGCTCTCTCCTGTGCAGTCCGGCCTGAGAACACCTGACATGGCCCAGACGCGTTTCAGCACACCCTTGGTAAACCTCCTCATCACGCTGACTCTCCATTCTAAGTTCTGTTTCCTTTCTACGTAATCTGCACGGTGTCATCCCGTCGAACTCAAGGCAACTGGGAAAAGGGTTTAAAGACAGCCATCGTTTGTCAAGACCTTACGGTTTGCAAAGTGCAGACGAAAATCAGGGCTGCGGCCCTGCGCCCTGCTACTGGCCTCTGACTCGGCAGGTGGGGGTGGGAAGTCACGCCGGCTTCTGAAGCCTGACACAAAGTGGGGTAAGGAGCGGGAGACCTGTCCTGTCACTCCAGCCAAGACTGTCCCCTGAGTCTGGGCAGCTGTGACGGGGGACCTGGCACAAGGCAGGAGGATAAGATGAGCTGACCGCCCCCCCCCCGAGTCTTGGGCTGTGGTCCTTCAGAGGAGGACACATGACTACTCACAGAGGGGCCAAACGGGGGGCACAGGAGCAGGGCTCTGTAAGGAAACGCCAGGAAGGGAAGTGAGGCTTGGGAAGAAACGCTTAGGGACCCCCGCGCGGCCCCCATCTATTTAAGCTGGTGCCAAGTCCTGCGAGGGGTCCTGATACTCCTGTGGCCTTTCAAGACCCACGCCCGGGACAGACAGCTGACGGTGTCTTCCCCGAGGCCTGTGCCTCCTAGACACGCACAGCCGACCCACAGGCAGACAGGAGAATGGCTGCAAGGACCCCCACACCACATCCAACGGGACCCCCCGGCCAGCTTCTGAAGGCATCCACACAGCCAGCCCTGTTAGGCCTGCCTGCCACCCTCCGGCCTTCCGCCGCCTTCTGTCACCATCTCCCCATTCCCAGTTGCTGCGCGTGACTGTTAACAGGTGGTGGCAGGAAGGAAGTGGCAGCAGCTTGGGCTGAAGTCTCTGTTTCTCCCTGGCTGTGTACAGCCTGCTCGGGTCCTCCAGAACCAGGAACCATGGCAACCGGGGTGATGTCAGACTCACTGTCTCCATGGAAACCAGCCCCGGCATTTGGGTCAACAAAGACAAATACTTCTGAGCCCCAAACAGGAGACAGTCTGGAACCCCTGCACCCCGAGTTCCAAACTCTGCAACTGCTCTGTCCGTAGAGTGCATCCAAGACTCCAAAAGATGGCCCCGTTCTCCTCAGCCCGCATCGCTTTACCTTTTTAGGAAGTTCCCTTCTCGGTCCAACCTACATCGCTCCCCGTGGGGTTTCAGATCTCGTTCCGGTCTACCTCTCCACCTCCACCCCTCCCCACAAAAACGGACCTTAGGGCTTGTCAGACACTCTGCTGTTCCTAGAGGACAGCTAAAGGGGGAGCTCTCCCCCCTGCACAAGCTGGCGAGTCTGGCCCAACTCAAGCCCTGTAGGGGTGGCTGCCCCAAACCTCGGAAGCAAAGGACCCCGGCGCCACCAGAGCATGCCCGGGGCGCCGGAGCAAGTGCCGGTCCGGGACACGGCCGTCCCGGACGCCGCCTCTCCAGGCCCAGCAGGGACCAGCAGCTCCCGGGTCCCCGGGGCAGCCCACGCCCCTCCCGTGTGACGGGATCCGCGCGACCCCTGCCCCGCCGGGGCCTCACCTGACCCAGCAGTACCCGCAGTCCTCACCCGACTTGTTGCGGCCTCCCCGGGTTTCCAGCCCAGGAGAGGAGGGGCCCACGTGACCGGGACTGGCCAATGAAGAACCAGCGTCCCGGAGAGGGCGGAAACTTTGGGCCAATCAGCGCTGGAATCGAGAGCCGGAGGAGGGGAGGGGGACCTGCCGGGCCCCCGGCCCCGGGCTCTCCTCCCACGGTCGGCTGGGCTTCCCGCAAGCTGGGTTTTCGGTGACCTCGCCTACTTTCCCAGTGTAGAAACAGTTGCTAGGGGGAAGACCCAAAACTGAAAGCGAAGGGTGGTACCTCCCGAGACCTCAGGGGCCAGGTCGACCCCAGGACAGACAGGGACAGCTGCAGGATGGGGGAAGGGAGATGGCATCCCGTGGGTTGGAAATAACCCTCCCACCGCTCTCCTCGCCCTGGGCCAGTGCAGATTAAGGATGCCACTGCTACTTTTCTAAAGGGGACACCTGGAAAGCATGCCCAAGGGAAATCTGCTAGATCAGGGGCAGCCCCCTTCCCACTGCACTTGACCTGGAGCTCTACTTGACCCCTAACCCACACAACTGGGGGAGGGGCAGTAGGCACTAAACCCAGAAACACCAACGGCACTTGCCTCCCTGGGGCCCTGGCTCCAGGCCGGGTCCAGGAATGTGCCCAGAAAAGAACTGCTTTCCCACACCAGGGACGCAGGGGGAGGGGTGGCGCACACAGGCCTCCCTCGGCTCCTCGCCTGGTACCAAGGTCACCTCAGGGGCCAGAATCTCCACCATTCTCTCTTCCACGAACCCTGGGCACGTAGGTATCCTCACCCCTCAGGCATCCGCGCCGGCGGTGGCAGAGTTTCGTTCCAACCTTCGTGTGCTGAAACAGCCAGGAGTCCTCGTCTGGACTTTCAAGTCATTTTATTAATCCAACCGTACAAAAGACCCCCACCACCACATCTCTGCCACCCCCAGTTCCTTCCAAATAGTGTAGAGGGGGCGATTGAGCAGACCCCTCCCCAGGAGCCACTTACAAAAGGCGGAGATGGCGGAGGAATGGGGGGGGGGGGGAGACGTCACAAAAATAGCAACACATAAAAGAGGGGCCACAGAACCACAAACACAACACACAGCCGGGGGCGGGAGGCCGGACACCGGGGGAGGGAAGCCCAGGCCCCTCCCTCCCTTCCCACGGCCTCGAAAGCGGCCGGCTCCACCCGTGCAGGCAAATGAGTTCTTCACATGCTAAAGTCACGGGGGGTGGGGTGGTGTGTGTGTGTGTGTGTGTAGGGTGGTGGGTGGGTGTGGGGGTGTGGGTGTGGGTGTGTGGGTGTGTGTGTAGGGTGCAGGCAACCCCTAGCTCCTCGCCAGACCACATGTGTGCCTGCTTCCCCGCCCCGCCGAGGACCGTGTGCACGAGCCCGGCCCGGGACCCACATCCAGCAGGCAACGCCTACGAATCAGTATATGGACACATACAGCCCAGTGTGGGGCTCTGGCGGAGAGGAGTGAGAACTGCTAGATCACCTGGCCCCAAAAGGTCTACAGAAAGGTAGAACACACCCAGGCTATGGACTGCACTTCGGGGGCCATGGCTATGACGGTCCCATGGCCTCCCTCCCCCACGGGGTTGGGCCAGGGAGCCTCGTCAGGAGATGAGGTATAAGGGCTCCATGCCTTTTCAAGCTTTCCTTCAGTCAAGCCAGGGAGGCAGAGGGATACAGGTGCCGAAGCTCTAGACCAGCGCCGACACTACTGTGCAACAAACCGAGGGCGGGGGCGCCCGCGGGCCAGCACTGTACAACCAGAGTCCCAGGTCCCAGGACAGTCCAAACCTCAAATATTCCGGTCAGACCACATATCCCAATTTTTGGCAAAAATATGGTCATTAAAAGCCCGAGAGAGGCTGAGAAAGGGCCAGTGGCTTTGGTATGAGGGACACAGGTCCGGACAGCATCTCTTTCGCACAGTCTCGAAGCCCCAAATCACCAAGAAACTGCCCCAGCCGGGCGCTCTCCTGCCTCTCCAAGCTATTTGGTTGTCTGAGGGGGTGAGGCTTGGGTGCGTCGTGGAGGAGGCAAGGGGAGGGTAAGAAAAGGGAAAATTCCCCATTTATTACCTAAAGCCCATGAAAGCACTACCGCGGGGATGGGACCCCGACTCCTCTGGCCAGAAACCTTTTAACACTTCACTCCAAAAACTAAGGCTGCCGCTGCAGGGCTGGACAGGAGTGTTAGGCACAGGTGCCGGGGCGTCCATCATCTGCACAGAGGAGACCCCTGCCCTCCGGATCTTCTTCCAGCCTCTTCTCTGTTGCAGCCATACCCCTAGGCCTTCAGAGATGGGAGCCACCACAACGCTGGTAGGGCTTTGGTTTCCTGATCTCTGCAGATCTCAACGTGTACAGGTAATTTTCCAGAAAAGCGAGCGATCCAGACTCTTCTGCCTGCCCGCCTCAGGTCCTTCCCTGCCCTCAGGAGCCACCGTGTCTCTGCCCCCTGGGGACAGGAAGCCAGTGGCAACGAGGACCGAGAGCCAGACTTGGGAACCCTCACCCTCGCCAGGGTCAGCCATCGTTAGCAGCCACCAGCTGCCCCACACCCTCGCGGATGTACACAGACTGGATCTCCTTGGTCTTGAGGCAGAGATCGCAAGCCCAGACGGCGGAGGCCTCGGTGGTCAGCAGCCCGTACGCGCTCTCAGTCATGCCTGTGCACTCGCGATGGAACCACTTCTGGCAGGAGGCCTCGCACAGGATGGCGTCCTGGTCATCATTCACCTCGCTGCGACAGGCGCCACACGGGTACACCAGGCCTGGGGGAGGCTGAGGCCCTGACCCCCCGCCAGCTTTGCTGGGGGGCGCCAGGCTGTTGGCATCTGGGGTTCCCCCCCCCCGCCCACTGCTGTTTGGGGGGAAGCTGGGCTGGTTCCCGTTAACAGCAGCAGCTGGGGAGCCTGAGTGAGGCTCTGGGGGAAAAGCAGTGGGAGCAGGGGGATTCAAGGGCTTTCCCCCATCCTCACCACCAGGGCCAGGAAAGCCAGGGTCCGGACCAGGGAAGGGACTTGTGTTTGGGGGCAGGCTGGGGAGCCCCTGACCAGGTCTCTGGAGAGGAGAAGGGCCAAAAGGTGCCCCTGGCTGGGCAAAGCGTTGGGGGAGGGAAGGAGGGCCCAGCTCCCCTCTGGGAGGCTGTCCCATGGTGGGTGAGATCATGGGGCCAAATCCTCCCACCGGGCCTGGCATCATCTGCCCACCAGGAGGGCTGAAGTTTTGGCCCAGAGGCTGGTTGAAGGGTTGGCCAGGAAAGTTCATGTTGCCTGGAGGTGCGTAGCCAGGGCCCTGGGGGGGCATGTTGAAAGCTGGGCCCATAGGATTGGGAGGGAAAGGAGGGGGCTGGCGACGGAGAGGCTGGGGACCCCCTCCACCCCCAGTGCCGTAGCCTGGGGGTACCTGGCCTGCCATGCCCCCCTGTACGCGGAAGCCTCCAAAAGGGACAGGACTGCCAAGGAACGGAGGGGCTGCGCCCCCCACCTTAGGGGCTCCGAAGTCATCCTCAAAAGGGTTGGATGCAACCAGGTGATCCACCATGGGAGTCGGGGGTGGTGCAAACTCCGTCAGATGTGAGTATGCAGGGCCCTAGTGGGGAACAGAGGACGAAGAAAGGATCACAGAAGGAAACACACAGCTAGAAGCCAGCAGAGCCGTAGAAATGCAGGACTTGTTCTGGAGGCTGGTAAAGGCCAGCTCGGATCCCAAGTCAAGACAAACCTCAGAACGTAACGGAAGCAGGAGGTGGAAAAAGCAGACAGAACCGCACTGGAATCCTAGCTCTGACTCCAAATAATCTGGAGACGCTCGAACAAGTACTCGACTTGTTAAAGCCTCAGATCCTCATGTGTAAAATAGGGGCAGTGCCCATCTCCCAAAGCTGCTAAAGTACTAACAGCACAAAGCGCTAGAAAAAAGATGACTCTTCCTGACAGATAAGATCCTTGGTCAAGTGGCCTCACACACAGCCCTCGCCCACCGCCCCCCACCCCCCCGCCCCGCCCTCGTTAGGAAGTTGAAGGACAGGACCAGAATCAAGGAAACTTTCTCTTCTCCCCGCACTGAGAGGCTACATCCCAGCCTACTGGAGTGGCAGCTAGGAGTCACCCCCACCGTCGAGCACCATTCACCTGAGTATTTGACTTCCTTCGCTTCTTTTCTGGGCTCTTCATCTGCAGACCTAGGAAGAGCAGCAGAATGCAGACCCAAATGCATCTCCCTGAGGCTGCCCCGACCTCCTGCCTCCCGGACGCGCCGGAGCAGCTCTTCTAACTTGGACACGCGCTTGCTCATTCACTTAACAAACACGAACAAAGGTGCGCTACGAAGAACGCGGCACGGCCGCACTCTCGGCTGCCTCCTCCCTTAAATGAGAC
>NW_024412438.1:4571294-4617335 GCF_014898765.1 Herpailurus yagouaroundi | reverse complement strand
TCCCCCACTCCCACCCTCGCCCGGCCGCGGCCAACCACAAGCAGCAGGGACCTTGAGGCCGAGGTAGAAGAAACAGGGACTTTAATAAAGAGGATTTCCCTTTGGTATAAGTGACACCCGCGAAGACACCCAAACAAAAAGGCGAGGACGAAGACCGTGGAGACACTCCCCCACTCCCAGTCCGCAGGCGGAGCCCCCAGCAGCAGGGCTGGCTCCCGGGGTGGGGGGGGGCGGGGGGCGTCAGCCTGACACAGAAGCTCAGAAGCTCAGGTCGTGCACTAGGCCGCCTGGCCTCCGGGAGGCCCAGGCTTTCCTAGTCCCGGCGCGCGATCCACTTCCAAGGCCGCAGTCTCTGGCGGAAAAGATCGTGCCCAGGCCAGGAGGAGGGAAATGCTAGTCCTTATAAAAGGGCTTCGAAAAGGCAAAGAGGTGATGTGTACATGTCATTGACTATTATCATTCTGTGCTCCAGATAAGCCAGAGAAAACAAACAAGGAAAGTAAATCCACAGCCATAAAATATACGCGTATAAAAATCAAAGTAAGTGTAGTTCCAAATCTACAGATGGTATTTGGGGATTGTCTACTGCTTTAGTCTCACTGCCCTCGTCCCTGCCTCCACAAACCCGCAGTTACCAGTTCAGGAGGCCTGAATCCTGTCACACCCCCCACCCCCACCCCCGCCCCCGCCCCCGCCCCAGCAAGAGGCAGGGAAGGGGCTGCAGGACCGAGGGAGGGCGACGCTTTGGCTGTAGAGTATAACATGCATGCAAATTGGGAGGTGGGGGAGGGACTTACAAAATGTATATACAGACCCCTTGGGTGAGGGGGCCCCCCCTGGCCAGGAGGCACTGAGCAAGGGAGGGGTCCATCTCCCCACTGGCCAGGGAGAGGGGGGCTCTGAGGCAATCTCTAAGGGTTGCATTTTCCCCAGGGACAGGGGCCAGCTGCCATTCCTGCTTCTGCTCTCCCAACCTACACTGAGGTGGAGGTGGAGTGGGGGCTGAGCAAGGAGAGGACAGGGTCCCCGAAGCCAAGGTGTCAGCACTCCCATCCTCGACCTCAGGGGCTCAAGAACTCTTTGCATAAAATCTCTTCAGACCTAGGAGATGGTCAAAGGCACAAAGTTTAACCATTGGGAGGGAGAGTTGTTGAGAGGGATCTGAGCCCAAGGGTAGACCAAAGGTGTGATTCGTTCCCCCTTCCCTAGGAAGGTGATTGCCCCATTAGGCTTTTCTCATGTCAAGGAGGCACGCTGCCCGGGCCTCAAGCACCCACCTTCTTGGGAAAGGGGGTATCAGATTGGCACAGGAGAGGCCCAGGGAAGGGGCTACTCTGTACATTAATACTTTGGTAAGGTTCGGGGAGAAGCGGGATTCTACCCCAGGCTTCCGACAAAACCTCTCATTCAGCCGATGCTGAACCGTGTCCACACTACTCCCAGCTCCAACACAAGGCCCAGGCCACAAAACACTCCCAAGTGAAGTCCTGAGAATCAAGGAACAGGGTGGAAGGGGTGAGAGGGCCCCTTCGGGGAGAAAGCACTTTGCTGGATCACAGCTTCCGCTCCACAGGCTGCTGGAGACATAGTTCACTGCCCGCAGAGATGATGGGCAAGTGATTGTCCACATGGTAGCTGATGAGGTGGCTGACGCTCTCAAAGCGGTGATCCTTTGTCCGAACCTGGTGAGTGTAAAGGAAGAAGGTCAATGCAGGTGAAGAGTCGAAGTAAGACCTCAGCCCCCAAGGCTGAGGAAGCCGGAATATTCAAGAGGGTTGAAGGAGAAATGGATGGCGGGATGGGAGGATTGTCAGTCCTGATCACTGAAGCTTCTTGAGAAGGAGAATCCGGAGCTGGCCCCGGGAACAGACAGCTCAGTGAACTGGGAAAAGGCAGAGGGGACGTCTGCCCAGGAACTGTGACACTGAGGGCTATCTACTCCTCTTCTGACCCGGGAGGCGACACGCCGTGCAGAAAAGACAGGGAAACGAGACAGAGACTGCTCTAGAAAAGAGCCCAAAGTTATGAGGGGCAGTGGGGGCAGTGCAGAGACACAACAGGACACTGGTCTGAGCCCTGAGTCTGGAGGACCGGGGGCGGCTCCTCTCCAGGACGGTTTCCTCATTTGTTAAAAGAGGGGCTCAGGCAAGAAGAACACCTTCCTGCCCAGATGGGCTAGGGGGCTGGGGCTTTGCGGGCTGAAAGGAACAGAGCTCAGGCCCGGGGGTGTGAGGGAAGGAACCTGGACTGCTGGAGAGGGGTGCCTGCGCACAAACCCCAAGCAGGGACAGCAGGAAGCAGTGAGGGAAGGAGGGGGCCGCGGCCTCCCGCCTACCCCCACCACTCACCACGCCCTCCGGGTCCACCAGGAGCAGGTGCTTGGGCTGCCCACTCTGCAGGCCGGTGAGCACGTACTGGCCCGGCGTGGTCGTGCTTTCCCGCACCAGGAAGTCGCCGTTGAGCTGCAGCAGGGCCTCGGCCTCCCGCCGGCTCAGCTTCCCGTGGAACCAGGGCTCCCCTCGCAGCTGCTCGGCCATGGCCGCTGACTGGGGAGGTGGAGGCACGCGAAGGGCATCCTCGAAGGGCTCTGGGGGTGCAAAGAGAAGGCTAAGAAAGGCAGGGGGCACGACACACGCCAGGACCCAGACCTCCGGGGAGGAAGGCGCAGGGCAGAAGAAGAGGAGCCAAGTGGGAAGACAGCCATGCAGAGAGGAGAGGGGAGCACTCACTCATGTCAAAGAGGTCTCGGGGCGCGCTGCCATTGATGGCAGGATTGGGGGGCCCGGCCCCACCCCCTGCTTGCCGGGCCTTGTCTAGGTTCTGGACGTTGACGTAGGAAGGATCGTCGAAGAGCTCCCTACCTGCTGAGGAGAGGGAGGTTTCACAGTGACCCCAGTCCAGCCTCCTGCACCCCGACTCCGCACCCCCTCCCCACCGCCCCGGCTCCCTTCACACCTGGGCAGGGCGGTGGAGGTGGCATCTGTTTGCGAATTTCTGGGTCTCCCCCAACAGGCTGCCCCACAGGCTGCGGGGACAAAAACAAGACGTTACCAGAAGCCCAAACCTGCTACTGCCAACCCGGGCCCAGCCCACCTCCTTCCGAGCCACTTACCAGCGTTGCTCCCAGGTGGCTGGGGGTCTGCACCCCGGGTGGAGTGGGTCGAGCAGCCCCGGGGGGAGCTCCTTCCCGAAGCCTCATGTCCACCACTCCCCCGAGAGGCGGCTCCTTCCCCGGGAAGTCATTATAGTACTGGTGGTCAGGTGGCTCTTCCTCCTCCTCGTCCCAAGCCGAGCCATCAAAACCAGCCATCCTGAGAGGGGCAGGAGAGAGGGAGGGCACAGACGGTGGCCACGGGCTGGGCGCTGCCTGCGGGGTGGGCCCAAGGCCAGCTGTTTTCGACACACAGCCGCACCACCCTCCCGGGGGCCCTGTAAGTAGCTATTACTTCCTTCTCCTTCTCGTTAGAGACGAGAGAGGCGGGTCAGAGCCGGAGAATCTGCCCGCGGCTTCACAATCGCACGGTGGCGGAGCAGAGCCACAGAATCGGATTTGACCCTAAAGTTCACACCCTTGGTTGTTATGCTGTCTCCCGAGAGGGAGGGGAGGCACAGGGTAGCAGGAAAAGATACGATCCAGACTAGTTTAATCTCCTCCAAATACTCAATAGCTACCAGCCTAAGGCAGGAAGGAAAGGTAGAGATCGTGGGAATAAAACATCCTCCCGCACCCCAAATTCCTGATGGCTTCCACGGGCAGGAAAATGAAAAACCAAGGACGGCCAAACGGGCAAGAAAAGAGAAGCGCACTGGCACCAAGGTGGCTGGGGATAGAAAGGTCCACGCAGGCAGGGACGGTGGGGGCGTGGAGTCTGGCACGTGAGAGGAGGAACCGGCCTGCAGCAGGCAGGACACATTCTCCCGATGGCCGCGGGCACACAGGTTCCATGCCCCGACCCCCTCTGAGCTCGAGTGTGGGCAGTGGGGCAGACTCGCTCTCTCAGTTCCGGCCTGGGGCCCGGGAGCTGCCCCACCCCCAGACCCGCTCACCTGTCGTGAGGGGTGACCAGCTTGGGCGGGTTCCTGAGGTATTGTTTGAAGCGCAGCTCGAAGGCCTGGCCGATGGTGCTGATGACGTCCTGAGCAAGCCCTTCGGGACACTCCAGGATGTGGCAGGCTGCGGGCACAGCACAGGCTGTCGGTGAGCTCGGAGGCGGACTGCTGGGGGGGGGGGGGAGGTGGCGGGGGCGCAGACAGGGCCCTCGCTTTCCAGGGCCCCCGCTTAGCTCCCCAGGTCCTGCTCACCTGCCTCACGGACAGCCGGCCCCACCCAGCGCTCCCCACCGCGCCTCACCTCTCTGATTGACCGGGTCTTTGGCAACATAGGCGACGTACTCAGCTGTGTCCTGGGGTCGGGCAGGGTCAGAAGAAGCCACTTAGCTCGACTGTATAGCCCCGCCTCGCCCCCGCCCCCGCCAACCCAGTGCTTTTCAGACACCACACCACCGCTTCCAGCCAGTGTCTCCCCAGCGCCTGGCCCCTACTCTGCCCCCACCACCTGTGCCCCGTTCGGCCACTCACCGGGTCCCCACCGGACGCAAATGAGATAGACTGCATGTGGTGGTTGGCGATGATCTGAGGGGCAGGGCAGGGGACAGAGGAGGAGAATGAAACACGTCAGGCAGCCTCAGGGCCTACCTGGGCGACCGCAGCCCCGAGCCCTGGTGGCCGGTCCCGCCCTTCTGGCCTCTCAGCCCAGGCCCTTCTAAGCTCCTCCTTCCTGACTGTCCTGGCTCCTGGCACTGTGACCAGGTCCTGCTCGGCCCTTCCAGCAGTGCTTCTGGCCCCCTCGCCCAACCCCACCAACCTGTTTGCAATCTGCGGCCATGAGGTTGAGGCTGCTGGTGGAGACGGTGAGAGTGATCGGCATTCCTGCAAACTTCAGGTTACTCCTCCCCAGGATGGAGCTGAGTGGGCGGCCACAGGGCTAGGGGAGGGCCCAAGGCTCTCAGAAGCTGCGGTTCCCCACCCCAGGAACCCCCCCCCCCCACCGCCACCCCATGTTTCCCAGCAGCACCTCCGGTCCCACCGGCCCCGGGGTACCTTTCTCCTCCGTGTTGCCCCCTTCGCACCGGGCACAGCCTCACACACCAGACTGATGGCCTCCCTGGGGGGAGAGAGGTCCTCAGACCCAGAGCCTGCCTCCCACTCAGCTCGGGCTGCCATGGGGCAGGGGGAGGGGAAGACCAGGCCAGACTCCAGGGGCACTCCAGGCTCTTTGTCGTGGTGGATTGAATTAAGGGCCTTTAATATTTGATGACACGGAGAGGCCACTTCCTGGCTGATTGGGTTAGGGCCTCAGCGGGGGCCCGGCCCCACCCCCTTCCAGCTAGCGAATGTCCCCTCCCCTTCCCAAAGGCAGCAGTCACCGACCATCCGCCCAGCTTCCACTCAGGCTCCAGCTGCCAACTGGCTTTGCCACGGGCCCCCGCAGCTCATGGGCCGGAGGAGGAAGGATCCCGATGAGAGCTGCCTCTTTTCATTCAGACTCAGACTCGCTCCCCTAACTTTCTCTCCATCCCCTTTACCAAAAGATAAGGTACCACCTGCAAGCCACCAAGTGACCCGCGTCCCTCCTCCCCCAGTCTGCTCCCGCCCCACTAACCTGGTGACCTGGGTGCGGGTGTTGAAGTCCAGGGCGCGCATCGACTGCAGGACCTCCACACAGCCCATGTACTGAGGGGAGGGGACCGAGGGTGACGGGTCAGCCGCCTCCCCCCACCCCTTCACGAAGAGCCCCGGGTCTTTCCCCTCTGAGCCGCCAAGGGAAGAGTGAAGATGAAGGCATCTTGCCCACTGCCCGAGGCTACACCCCACAACGTGCAAGACAACAGGAAATGAGGGGAAGAGGCAGGCTGGGAGAACCTCATGCATCTGGGAAGAGACTCTAGAGGACAGCGACAGGCACGGGGGGGGGGGGGGGGGGGGAGGCACAAAAAGGGGGGGGCCCAGGGAGGGGTCCAGAATGGGAGAAGGGGCAAGAAAGGTTTGAGAAACAGGACCCTGAAAGCAAGGCGGTGCTGGGAGATGGGTGGGCAGAGGGGCTGGAGGCTCTGGAGGGAGCGGGGAGGCAGGGGCGTGCTCACTCACCCGAACCAAGTAGGAAACCCCGGGTCCCATGACTTTGTCGTTGGGATGCAGCCAGCCCCGCGTGGGCTTATTGACAAAGCTCCCGTGGCGGGTCCACTCCTCGCCCCCCAGCTGGCCCCCTTCCACCCGAGTCCTGCGCCCGCCGCCTCCACTCAGCTTGTTCATGTCCTGGAGGAGGGGCAGGGGGCCTGAGTCTGGCGCGGCCGCCCCTACGACCCCCTCCCCATCCTCAGCCACCCTCCCTGGCTCCCCCTTTGGCCCCGGGCGCCCCCCAGCTGGGTTGGCCAGCTTCAGGTTGCTCATCCGGGGGAAGAAGGAGCACAGGGTGGTGGGACTCTCGTCCCCAGGCAGAGGGGGCAGGATAGGCCCCAGGGACGAGGCCGAGGGGGAAGGCGGCTCCTCCGGCGGGGTGGACCCCGAAGCCCCCTCCTCCAGCGATGACAGAGACTCATTCCGAAGCGGATTGTACTTGGGCTTGGGGGGCAGGAGATCCATGGCTGGAGTGAGAGGGAGGCTGCTGCCCAGCCTGGCCCCCCTGCCAGTCAGGGCAAGGGGGCCAGGCAGGGGGCATCCCCAGGCCCTTAGCCTGACCGGACCTCTCTGGCCCAGGGATCTCAAGGATCCTGGGAAGGGAGAGGGTAAGCGGCACCAGCGCCCACCCCCCCGCTCAGACCCAGAGAGTTTCAGGCCCCATCCCCGCCCAGCGTGGAGCCTCTTCTCCGGCGGAGAAGAGAACAGGCTGGACCCAGAGCTGCCTGGCTCCTCCCCAGGGGCGGGGAGCTAAGCCGAGAGCCCAATCCCGAGGACAGTGCTGACTCACAGGCTCTGAGGGGCTGAACCCCCACCACTGCCACAGCCCCGGACTCGGCAGGGACAGAGCTGTGCGTGTCCCCACCCTGCCCCCAGACAACCACCAGTAATCGGGGAGGGGAGCCAAGTGGGGGTGGGAGGGAAGCATGTAGGAATGAGAAGGAAGGGAGGGAAACAAGGATAGGTCTGGATCAATCCAAACAGGACATGGGAGCAGGAAGCCACGGGAGAGTAGGGGGGAATGAGAGAGGAAACAGAGGCAGCTGGGGGTGGAAAAGGGAGGGGATCCCTGAGCTCAGCACTTCCCTTCCTGTCCTGGTTGAACAAAGTCCCCCCTCCCGCAGCCCAGGCCAGGCTACCCCCACCGCGATGGCACAGTGGGGTGGTGGCCCTAGGGAGCCTGGGCCATTAGCACCCTCTGCTACAACAGCTGTGGACAGAAGGTAAAGAAATGGGGAAAGGTTGGTAGTGGCCCCAGTGGACGCAGAGGGGCCAGGAGGAAGAGCAAAGCCTGTGTTGTAAGGGGAACGAAGTCCAACCTGGGTGGTGCCTCAGGGAACCACCTGGTAGGAGGTGGAACAGAGGACAAGCTGACGGAGCCTCGTTCTCTCCGTGGCACCCACCATGCCGAGGAGTAGCGGCCAGCACTCTTGTGTCTCCCCCCCCCCTCCTTCCACGGGCCTAGTTAGCAAAGCAAGCTGTCAAGGGTGGGTGGGTGGCAAGACACTGACACTAAGGTCAGCTCCCGGAACGCACTGTCTTGCAGGGACCAGGGAAGGTGCGGGTGTCCGCCAGGGGCAGAATGTGACTGGAGGACGTGGGAGAGTGAAACAGTTCTCCCTCCAACAGAAGCGCGGGTTACGGGCCACAAAGGGACAGAGGGGGCAGATGGCAAATCTGTGCCCAGGGGCGCCAGGGATGGGCTGAGGCTGGACGCAGGGAACAGCCCCAAACCCATCCCTCCCACCCACAGCTTCCTGCCACAGCTCTGCTTGAGGGGGCCACGGAGGAAGATGGGGGGTGGGGGTCAGCAAACAAGTAGCAAAAGATACGCAGAACCCCCACGTTCACCTTGGAATTACCTACTCCCAAATTTACTTAAGATAAGGGTGCAAATGATATGATTATAATGATTAATAATGCCACCACTTAACTCTTTCACCTGCACTAGTCCTCAATCGAGGACAGCTTGGTCACTCCCGAGCACAATTCTATCACTCCACGTCCGAGAGAATGAGGAAGGGCTTCGCCACAGCCTCACACCCCCCACACCTGCCAAGACGTCCTCCGGCCGCGGGAGGCCGCGGAATCCAGAGGCCGGGAACGAGCGACAGGTGTGGGCGTTCGGAAGAAAAGGAGGAGGAAGTAGGGCTTTTTTAAATTTGCATAGGAAAAAAGGAGCCCGCCTCCCGGGAGTCCGGGTGGCCGGGTGTGGGGGTGAAGCCGCTGGTGGCTTCCCAGCCCAGCAGGGAGGAGGAGGAGGAGGCAAGCAGCAGGAAATGGCGAAAGCCTCAGGAATGTTTCCAGAAGGGAAGGCCGGGCGAGCGGGCCCAGGAGGAATGCCCAGGCAGGAACTCTGCTTAGGGGGAGGGGAAGGGCCAAAGGAGCGGTGGGGGTTGAGGAGTCCCTGCAAAAGGGCCACTGTCCCCTCCACCCCTCCAAGCCGCTGTCCCCTGGCAGCGGACAGCGCTCGCTCCTGTCGCACCCACAGGTCGCACACCGACAAACCCATGGCCCTACCAGCTCCCGAGGTGCAGGTGTGAGACCTACAGCTGTCCCTGGGGCGGAGTCGGTCCCGGGAGGGGAAGCTCCGGTAGCGGGGCTGGGAACCCCGGAGCAAGCCTCGCTCCCCAAGTCCAGCCCCCTTCACGCGGGCCCACCCTGGGAAGGGGGCAGGGGGAGGCCAAGGGCTGCCTCTAACCTCTCACCGCTCAGAACCGGCGGGGACACTTTGACGTCCCACCTGCTGGGGCACGAGCGCTCAGGAAAACGGAGCCCGAGGCCCAAAAGAGAAAAGGGAACTATGTGAGCCAGGGTCTTCGGGGCTGAAGACCGCGCTTCCGAGGCGGGGACCGGGGTCGCCCCCCGAGCAGCCCCTCAGGGGGCGTGGCCCCTAGGTCGCGGGCACCCGAGACTTCCAGCAGGCGGGGTGTCCGCTCAGCCCGACGTGGTTGGGGAGAGGCGGGGCCTCGGGGAGGCGTGGCTTCACGCGTCCCTAGCGTTCTTTGAGGGGCGGCGCTCTGTTCTTTCGAGAGATAGGCTCTTTGATGGACAGGAGTTAGCGGAGACCCGTCGCGAGGAGGCGGGGTCTCGGGGAATTGGAAGGACTACCGTCGGGTTTCTTGCACTAGGGCTTGGAAGCATGTCCGGGGGTGGGGCTTCCAGGAAAGCTGGGCGGCAGGGTGGGGTCGTGGACAATAAGCAGAAAACAAGTCGGGGTTCGGGGAGCCCCCTGAAGTTGGGGGGTGGGACTTCCGGGGAGGGGGTCTCAGAGGGCGGGACTTATCCACGAAGACCGGAAGTAGGGTCCCGGGAGAGGGGTTCCGGGGTGGAGGAGCGGGTCACCTAAGGAGAAGGGAAAGGCCCAACTCACCAGGGCCTCATGGAGTCGCCGCACCGCACCGCGGCCCGATTTGGTTCCGGATCACGCTACTGCCTCCTTAGGTTGTCGTTCCAACTTTCTCCCCGGCCCGGCCTCCCTGAAGAAACTTTATTGCACTTACTTCCGGCCTCACTAACCCCTGACCCTCTACCTCGGTCCCTCCTTTACCCAGCCCACTTTCCCGAATCAGCCAATGGCAGCGCGAGAACGCGCACGGGGGCAGGGATAGCCAATTACAGGCGCATTTTTTACCTACGCTCGTTCTTGAGGAACGTGAGAGGTGCACTCCAATAAGGACTCGAGGAGAAGCGAATCTAAGCCAATCCGAGGCTTGAAGGTAGAGCTGTCCCGCCTTAAGCCAAAGGGACCAATGGGAAGCGCGGGCGGCGTGTTTGAAAGCGAGGCCAAAGTGGGTGGGAGCGCGTGCTGCTGGGAGTTGTTCGGAGGTTGGCGGCGCGGGGCTGACGATCCTCAGGCCGAGCGGTCATGTCGCACAAACAGATTTACTATTCGGACAAATACGACGACGAGGAGTTCGAGTACCGGTTAGTGCCGGCGCGGGGCCCACCGCGAGGTCGTGAACTTCGACAAGTGAGGGCAAGAAGAGTTAGGAACCGGAGCTGAAGCGACGGGACCGGCGCATGCGCGGGAGACCCGAGCTGCGGGGCTGGGGACGGTCGCTGAGAGCGTACGGCGCACGCGCCAGGGCCTGGCGGCACCGGGGAAAGTAGAAAGTGGCGGACTCGGAGTGGGCGTGGCTAGGGGCTCTAGGCTGACGGCCCCGCCCCCTCGGCAGAGCGAGTTGTCCTTGCCTCCTGGAGACTGCTGGTGTCGCGGCGACACCTCGGGGCCTCCGGGGCCTACTGAGAGGAGGTGGCCACGGCGGCGCGAGAGGTGTCCGCGGATTCCTGCAAAGGGGGCGTGGGCTTGTTTCAGGAAGGGGGCTTCCAGGACCTGCGAGGGGGTGAAGCTGGCCGAGGGCTTTGAGAAAGGACTTGGCAGGGGCCTGCCGGATGCCCTTCGAACATTCGAAACAGTTACGGAGCGCCTCCAGGTGTTGTGTTAAGTGCGGGCATGAGCCCTGGCCTCTGCTCCCCACAGCCCGAGACGTTTGTGGAAACGCTGCAGGCTTCAGAGAGAGGGCGAGAAGGGACGTGATGGACATAGGTGCAGGTTATGTGGGAGCAACAGAGCTCGGCACGGATGGTGAAGAAGGGGATCCTTACAGAGTCTCGGAGTTTGGAGTTAATCCAACTCCGTGATTCCAGGTTGAAAGATTCGGGAAGACCAAGGATTCTGCAAATGAGGGCATGATCCTTGAAACAACTTCCTAGTTCGTATCTTGCCCCCAAAATTGAAGAACGTGCAATGCAAACTTGCTTCGGTTGTGTTTCTTTTCCGCCTCGTGCGGGGCTGGGCCCTGTGGCCGGCTCGGTGCGTGCTGACAGGTGCAGATACAGGACCGCGGTGACGCCAGCTGCTTGGGGAAGACCCGCAGCTCCGCTGGGGCCCGTTAACTTTTTCCTCCCCATCTGAGCTAAGCGCTTATAGCATCTCTGTGGGACTAGGGAGGAGTCACGAGTTTCATCTTTCTGGAAGTTGTAGATCTTGGCAGTGGTATCTTGGTTTGAGAAACAGCTTGTCGTGAGGGGGTCTGTTTGGTGCAATGTGCCAGGGACTTGTTAGAATGTAAGCTATTTTCAGATACTTAGACCAGAATCATGTCTCTGGGAAGCATCTCTGTTACTAGCACGGGGAGCGTTTAGTGTATTTTCACGGAGCCTGATGAAGTGTATCAGGATTCGTGGCAGGGTAATACTTTTTTGCCACGAAAGGAGACTTATCCTTGGTTAGGAAGACAAGGCGTTTCCCCAGGGAAGTCTCATGGCACATCCCTTCAGAGTCAGGAAAATGAAATCGAGGATAGATTTAAAGGGTTTACGTTGACAGTTCATCCTTTGTGAGGGCTCTTCCACACAGTGCTCCGCAAGAGGCCTTTCTTCACCGATCCTTCTCGAAACTACCTCTGTTATTAACACTCTGCTATGGGGCTGCCATTCTGTTGATTCCGAGTAATCAAGTAGGGGACTGGGCTCCAGGAGGCCAGAGGCAGTGCATCAACGGTGCCTGGAAGTTAGGTGCTCATTCGCTTGCGTTGCTCATTAATTCGTGCTTTGTGATGTACTTGCAGGAGGATTTGCAGAACTTGGCCTTTAATTCTAGCTGCCTTTACCCCACAATAAATTTATATAAACTCCCTACTATCAGAAACCAATTTTTCCTTTCTTTCCTCTCTTGGCTTTGTATGTAAGCACTTGTCTAACGGACTGTCCCCACTACTGATGGGAGTCCCCCCACCTGTCCATGTTTCTGTTACAGGCACGTCATGTTGCCCAAGGACATAGCCAAGCTGGTCCCTAAAACCCATTTGATGTCTGAATCTGAGTGGCGGAATCTCGGCGTTCAGCAGAGTCAGGGATGGGTCCATTATATGATCCACGAACCAGGTTGGTGCAGTGGCTGAGAGCGATCATACGGGTTCCCTCACTGAGGGCAAGAAAGAGCGATAAGATCGCAGAACCCAGAGAAATCAGGGGAAGGTAACGGTGGTTTATCGGTTCCTCACCAGCCGTCTAGAAAAACTGAAGTGACCAGAAATAAGAGTAAAGTATCAGAGGGGAAGTTCAGAGACAAGGTGTCACTGAAAAAAACCCCTTTTAATCTCTAACTTCGTCCGAGCGTAGTCTTTTTTTTAAGGCCACATATACCCCGGAGGAGGCTGTGGCTCCTTCGTCATTCTCCATCAGAAAGTGAGTTCTTGGATGTTATCCAAATAAGCCAAGGAAAGCGTATTTCTTGATAAGACACCAGACACCAAGCTGCCAGGCAAAACTAATAAAGGGCTCCCCCGGGGCTGCACAAACATAGCAAAAGAACTGATACTAACAATCCTGTACTTGGCAGACAGGCCCAGCTTTTGGGTCTGGTTCTAAGGCCGCGTGCTGACGTCGTAATTTAGTCGTGAAGATCTGATCGCTGTCTCTGGGAGGTGCGGGTGGGAGACCGTAGGCTGTGCGCAGACGAGTGTGAGCTTGCCTCTTAGGTTTCACTCGCTCTTTCAGAACCTCACATCTTGTTGTTCCGGCGACCACTGCCCAAGAAGCCAAAGAAATGAAGCCGGCAGCCACCTTTCGGCCTCGGGCTTCGCACAGCTGTCCTCACGTGCTAACGACATCTTCGGGTGACATTATTCCATTGCCTTCTTGCTTCCCACTTTGATATTGAAAGGATGTTCAGACTGTCTGTGCTGGTGACCGCTTCGCCTGAGCCAACAGCAGCACGGCCCAGCCGGCTGAGCGCCGTTCGGGCTGCAGCCTCGGCCGAGCGTGACCCCAGAAGCCCTGCCGAGCTCTATCCTGCAGAACACACTTGGTAGATGGAGGAAGCGGCTCCTCTAAGCATAAGGCCGTGGCAGGGATTGCGTAAACTTGCCGTTTTGTGTCTTCCTGCCAGGTGTTGTATGTTGTATGGTGGTTTATGTTTCATTGTACTGGAAACTGTCCATTTTATTCAAGAAACCTGTTCCGTGTTAAAAAGCCTTGATTAAAGAGGAAGTTTTTACGATCTGATTCTTTGCTTGTCGAGGTCTCCCCTCTTGGGGTCGCTGCAAGCAGCACCCTGTTTGTGGTCGTGCCCCCTTCGCTTAGATCATGAAGCCCAGCTCTTTGCTAATAATGAGGGTCGTTTCAACATTCGTGTAACCGGTTTTTAACCTACTTCAAGCAGACTTTCTGTCAAACATCTGAAACGATTATTATTATTATTATTAGCCTGAGCTAAAGGCTGTGTGGAGACATCACCTCAGGAAAGCAAACGAACTGTTTCCTACGGCCCGGGATGGCGCCTTCACTGTAGTCCTGGTATCTGAAGGGCACGAGAGGGTGAAGGGAGGAGGCCGTCAGCCAGAGTCTGCCCTGTGCCCCCTTCCTGCCGGGCCCAAGGCTCAGGCACACCTGGAGGCAGGAGAGGGGGACGTGGAGGGCAGCCCCTGCTGTTTTTCCTGGCAAGTTCTGGTGCCTGAGCCGACCCTGAGAGATGTTGACTTAATTGGTCTGGGGTGTGGCCTGGATGTGGGAATTTCAAGCATTTTTCTGCAGGTAGCTGGAGTACTAACCTTTGGGGAAACAGGTATAAGCTGTAGTTGTTTGAGAAAACATTTCTCCAAGGGGCCCCTGGCTGGCTCAGTCGGTGGAGCATGCAACCCTTGATCTCAGGGTCGTGAGTGCGAGTCCCATGTTGGGTGAGGAGATTACTTCAAAATAAAACCTTAAAAAAAAAAAAAAAAAAGCATTCTTCCAAATAATAGCTTACCCCCTACTTTTAAAAATCACAGCAGTACTAAATAAAGGAAATTATCTCCCTGCCCCCCCCCCACCCCCATCATCCACCCATTTACTACTATGGCAGGAGTTCAGTTGTGGTCCCTGAACCAGAGCATGACTTCACCTCAAGCCTTGTTAGAAATGCAAATTATTGGACTCCACCCTAGACCTGCTGAATCAGAAACTCTGACGGTTAGGCCTAGCAAGGTTTTAACAGGCTCTCCAGGTGATTCTGGCACCCACTCAAGCTTGAGAACCCACAGATAGAGGATTGGATCAGAGCTGGGGGGGGTGGGTGGAGACACTATCACCATTGCTAGTAAAGATGATGGCTCATGTGACTTCTTGTTAGGCAAGTGGGACTTTTGTTTTGCCTTTAAATTCGCTTTATAGGGGCATCTGGCTGGGCCAGTTGGTATAGCACAGAGCTCTTGATCTTGGGGTCGTGAGTTTGAACCCCACGCTGGCTGCGGAGATCACTTTAAAATCTTTAAAAAAAATTTTTTTTTTTTTTTAGCTGAGGTTCTTTTAATTGAAAAACACACACAGGGCTTATCGCTTGAGAAAGAATAGTCTAGAAGTCTGGCTCTACCTTTGTTTGTTGTTTTGGGGTTGCTGGATGGCATCCCTTCCTTTGTCTTAGCCTGTTGCCCATCTGTAAAATGGGTATCCTCTATCTGGGGCTTTAGGAGAGTAAAATGAGGGTGGGTGTGGTTCGGCTGTCCTCCCAGTGATGCATGAATTTTATGTGTTTACTACAGAAAACATAGTCCAGGTACCAGCAGCGTCAGCATGACAGGAGAGCTTGTTAAATGCAGATCTCAAGCTCCCACCCAAACCTCCTGAATGGGGGAGACTTAATCAGCATATTAAAGTCCCAGACGGGGAGCCTGGCTAGTGCAGTCCATACAGCATGCAACTCTCCTGGTCGTCAGTTCAAGTCCCATGTTGGGCATAGAGATTATTTTAAAAAATTAAAACAATTTTTTAAAAGGAGGGTCCCAGATGATCAAACATTAAAATTTAAGAAGCCCTTTTAGATCAAAGGCAACTGAAATGAGAGTAAGCTAGGATGATGTAAGAATCGAAAGTGGACACGTGGCATCCCCTAGTCACTGCCCTCACTGGTACCTAGAAGACCCAAGCCTCCTACCCTGTGCTCAAAATTCCCCACTTGGTGGAGGGGGGGGGGGGGGTGGGGGGAGTTAGGCTTTTTCTTGTCAAGAGGGTTAAGTACATAGCTTTACCGTTTATAATAGAAATAAATGAAAGCTAGGATGCCTAGATTGCTCAGTGGTTAAGCCTCCGACTTCAGCTCAGGTCATGATCTTACGGTTCCTGAGTTTAAGCCCTGCGTCGGGCTCTGTGCTGACGGCTCAGAGCCTGGAGCCTGCTTCCGGTTCTGTGTCTCCCTCTCTCTCTGCCCCTCCACTGCGTGAGCTCTCGCTCTGTCTCAAAAATACACATTTTTTGGCACAAAAACAGACACTCAGATCAATGGAACAGAATAGAGAACCTAGAAATGGACCCACAAACATACGGCCAAATAATCTTTGACAAAGCAGGAAAGAATATCCAATGGAATAAAGACAGTCTCTTCAGCAAGTCGTACTGGGAAAACTGGACAGCAACATGCAGAAGAATGAACCCAGACCACTTTCTTACACCATACACAAAAACAAACTCAAAATGAATGAAAGACCTTAATGTAAAACAGGAAGCCATCAAAAGCCTCAAGGAGAAAGCAGGCAAAAACCTCTTTGATCTTGGCCATCGCAGCTTCCTACTCAAGTGTCTCCAGAGGCAAGGGCAACAAAAGCAAACATGAACTATTGGGACCTCATCAAAGTAAAAAGCTTCTGCACGGTGAAGGAAACAATCAGCAAAACTAAAAGGCAACCGACAGAATGGGAGAAGATGTCTGCAAACGACATATCAGATAAAGGGTTAGTATCCAAAATCTAGAAAGAACTTGTCAAACTCAACACCCAAAAAATAAATAATCCAGTGAAGAAATGCGCAAAAGATATGAATAGATACTTTTCCAAAGAAGACATCCAGACGGCCAACCGACACATGAAAAAATGCTCAACATCACTCATCATCAGGGAAACACAAATCAAAACCACAATGAGATACCACCTTACACCTGTCAGAATGGCTAACATTAACAACTCGGGCAACAACAGACGTTGGTGAGGGTGCGGACCGCTGGTGGGAATGCAAACTGGTGCAGCCGTTCTGGAAAACAGCGTGGAGGTTCCTGAAAAAATTAAAAGTAGAACTCCCCTACCACCCAGCAATTGCACTACCAGGTATTTCTCCAAGGGATACAGGTGGGCTGTTTCGAAGGGACACATGCACCCCCACGTTTACAGCAGCGCTATCGACAACAGCCAAAGGACGGAAGGAGCCCAAATGTCCATCGATGGATGAATGGATAAAGAAGATGTGGTCTATATATACGATGGAGTATTACTCGGCAATCAAAAAGAATGAAATCTTGCCATTTGCAGCTACGTGGATGGAACTGGAGGGTATTATGCTGAGCGAAATTAGTCAGAGAAAGACAAAAATTATATGACTTCACCCATATGAGGACTTTAAGAGACAAAACAGATGAACAAAAGGGAAGGGAAGCAAAAATAATATAAAAACAGGGAGGGGGACAAAACATAAAAGACTCTTAAATACGGAGAACAAACAGGGTTACTGGAGGGGTGGTGGGAGGGGTGTGGGCTAAATGGGGAAGGGGCACTAAGGAATCTACTCCTGAAATCACTGTTGCGCTATATGCTAACTTGGATGTAAATTAAACAATAAATGAATTAATTAAAAAAAAGAAAAAAAAAAAAAAAATGAAAGTTCCACGCACTAAAAAGTCCTCTCCAAGCTCTCCCTCCTTCACGGCCAGTGCTGATACTTGGTGTCCCTCGAAGGGCCATGCGCTACAAGATAAATCCCCTTTGCCTAGAATTCGAGTCGGGGTTAAAGACCGCTAGCACCGCACACAAGAACCCGAAAACGGGACCGAGGTTAGAATCACACCTCCCTTTCCCGCCAGCACCAGGAGCAGCAGCCGAGGTCCCCACCCCCCCGTCGGCCCCGCCCCCTCAGTTCCGGGTGAGGGTGACCACGTGCTTGTCGCCCATAACAACCCCGCGCTGCTCCCGCCCCCGGGCTGGGGCTGGCGAGCGACGGCCGCCTGCACCCGTGGGCCCTTGGAGGCAGTCTGAGCGACAGCCGAGATGGCCAACTGACGTGGCAGGCGCGATCCAAGGCGGGACGCGGCGTGCGGAAGCCGCCCGGGGCCGCGCGGGAGCGGAGGGCGCCGGCCGGGAAGGCAGGTGGGGACGCGGGGCCGCTGGGCGGGCGGGGGCGGGGGCGGGGTGGCGGGGACGGGGACTGCAGGCCAGAAAGGGTGCGGGGCCCCGGCGGGCCCGGCGCCTGAGCTCGGCCCGCGGCGGAGGGAGGGGCCGCGTTTAAAGGCGGGGGGGGGGGGGGGTCGAGACGCTTAAAGGGACCGGTCCCCAAAGAGGAGAGATATTTAAAGGTGCAGGCTGCCGGGCTGTCGCCGGCCAGGGGGGGCCGAGCTCGGCGCGCAGGAGACCTACGTAAAGTGGTAGGTGCTCGGGAGAGCAGGACGCTTTAAGGAGACCAGAGCCAAGCTTGTGAAGAGGCTGGGATGGGGTGAGAACACGTCCGTTGAAGGCAGGGATAAAGGAGTCGCTTGTCAAGGGCCCGGCGAGGTCTCCCTCTAAGGAAAAAAGAACATGCACTCCTGCTCTCCCCCAATGTCCTTTCTGGCTCCTCCAGGTTCCCTTGACCCCGGACCCCCCTGTTCCCAGGCTATGGCCCCCAGTGCCCTGTAGACCTGGCGCGACTCCCGTGCTTTCGACCCCTATTTGGGGCCCTGGGTGGCTACTGGAGGGCCTTGCAGAGGGGCAGAGAAGGCAGGACCATGGCATCTAGGGCCTCTGAACCTCCCTCAGGGCGCAGCGTGACGGCGGGCATCATCATTGTTGGAGATGAGATCCTCAAGGTGCGTCTGGGACAGAAGGGGGGTGTGTGGCGTGCTCCTGTCCTTAAGATCCTGCTGCACGATCTGTTGAGGGAAGGCAGGCCAGGGCGGGAGCCCCCTTGCTGCCGTGGAGTCCTGGAGTGAGCCCAGCATGTTAGAGGGAAAGTGACCCTTGTGCTTTCCATCACTCTGTTGAAAACTTGTAGCAAGGTGGCTTCAGTTTGTCCAGCAACTTGATAGGAGTAGGAGGGGCTTCACAGAAATGACGGGGAGTCCGACTTGTGAAGGGGGTACAGGTGTATGTGTTATTGAAGAGTTACAGCCAGCCTGTTTGGAAAATGACCCAAGGCACTTGGCAGAGTGAGTAAGCGAAATAGAAGGAAACTACTGGACGGAAGAAATCCGTCGGATTCTTCTGAGCAATCGAGGGAAATCTTGTTAAAGGTCGTGGTAGGCATCGGGTTTGAGGTAGTGATCTTGACCCCTCCTTTTTGAGTGCTTACTAGGGCCCGCGACTGTGCTTCTAGATCACATGTGCGGTTTTACTAACCCTTAGAACAATCCCCTGAGGTTCAATACTTTTATTATAAATGTCGATTAATAGATTATGAGACCGAGAAGCTAGCTTGTCCAAGGTTCCATAGCCAGGAGGTGGTAGAGGGGGGATTCCAACCTGAGTCCCTCTTACTCCAAGTAACCCTTGTCCGCTAAGCCCTCTGGAGAGAAGTCGAAGGAGAAGGGGCTGCAAAGGAAGATCGTGTGCACACCGCAGGCAGCCTCAAATGTTCTGCAAAGGAATGTGAACTTTATTCTGTATATGTTTGGAAACAACACAGGGCTTTTGAGCCCAAGAGTGATGCAATCCCAGTAACACATTAGAAAGGTTAGTCAGAAGGCACTGGGCAGAGCGCTGGGGCTGGCGGCCGGGAGCCTGGCCAGGGGGCCTCGACAATGTCCAGATGACAGGTGCCAAGGACCTGCCCGGCGGCAGTAGGGACCAAGAGGAGAGAGCAGATGGGGAGACATTTCAGTACACTTGACGGTAGGAGGGCCTCACTGGCAGTGGACAGTGTCTGGGGAGGCCACTGGCCAAAGTGACAACGGCCAGGAATATGGCAGAGATGCCCGATAGGTAGGCGGAGCCAGGGAGCTGAAACCGTCAGGGTTGGGGAGGAAGTGGATGGGTCGTCCACATAGAATTGGCCACCGAATCCTCAGGCATAGATGAGGTCAAGGTCAAAGCACGGAGAAGGAGGCCCAAGGTGGGTCATGCGACCCCCGGCTGTTCAGCTGGATTTTCTCACCCTCGTACCCAGTCCAGGCTTTAGAGCCTCACGAGGCGGCGTCCCCCAAAAGAGCACGATGCCCCACATGGCTGTCACCCCTTGCCCTTTGCCCTCGAGTCCTGCAGCACTGACACTCTCATCGTCCCCATCTCATCTCCCAGGGACACACTCAGGACACCAACACCTACTTTCTATGCCGGACACTGCGCTCCCTGGGGGTCCAGGTGTGCCGGGTCTCTGTCGTACCCGACGAGGTGGCCACCATCGCGGCAGAGGTCACTTCTTTCTCCAGCCGCTTCACCCACGTCCTCACGGCAGGGGGCATCGGCCCCACTCACGATGATGTGACCTTTGAGGCGGTAGCACAGGCCTTCGGGGATGAGCTCAAGCCGCACCCCGAGCTGGAAGCGGCCATCCGAGCCCTCGGAGGGAAGGGCTGCGAGAAGCTGTCCGTAGTGCCCTCCTCCGCCCGCCTGCATTACGGCACAGACCCTCACACGGGCCGGCCCTTCAAGTTCCCGCTGGTCTCCGTCCGAAATGTCTACCTCTTCCCGGGCATTCCCGAGCTGCTGCGGAGGGTGCTGGAGGGGCTGAAGGGGCTGTTCCGAAACACGGCGGTGCAGTTCTACCTGCGGGAGCTGTACGTGGCCGCCGACGAGGCCTCCATCGCCCCCGTGCTGGCTGAGGCGCAGGCCCACTTTGGGCGCAGGCTCGGCCTGGGCTCCTACCCCGACTGGGGCAGCAACTACTATCGGGTGAAGCTGTCGCTGGACTCGGAGGAAGAAGGGCCGCTGGAGGAGTGCCTGGCCTACCTGACTGCCCGTCTGCCCCCGGGATCGCTGGTCCCCTACGTGCCCGACGCCGTGGGGCAGGCCAGGGAGGCTGTCTACCAGCTCGCGGAATCAGGTAGGGGCCTGGGGGGGTGGGGGCTGCACGTGCCCACCCCACCCCTGCCCAGGTCTCGGGAACGTAGGGTCTGAGAGAGGGGGGATAGCTCCGGTGCCGTCGGTCATTCTTCCAGTAAATGCCAACCGGGTGCCCGCTCCTGCCAGCACTGTGCTGGGTACTACGGACCGAGCTCAACAGGACAGTGTGTTACACGCCACGGCCTTCTGGGCCGGCAGTGTAACAAGAAAGGAAGGCGTCAGGCACGAGACGTCGGTCTAGCGGCCTCCACGGTGGGGAGGTCAGCCTTGACCTGGGCGTATGTTCGTTAAATACAGTCTGCCGGGCGAGTGTCGGACTTGTGGGCCGATGAGGAGGATTGGGCCCCACCGGGAGGTGGGTGAGGGCAAACAGGACGGGGTTTAGGGGAACGAAGGAGAGCAGGGCCCCCCGAGGGAAGACACTGAGGTGAAGGGTTCTGAATGGCAGGCCGGGACGGACCCTGAAGGGCATGTAGGACTCCGGCCTTTACTCTGGGAAGCCTGGGAAGCCTGGAGAGGCTTCAGGCCAGGGCGGTGCCCCCCCCCCCCCCACTGCCCTCTGACGGCCACGTGTACCTATCTTCTTGTCTGTCTCCTTGCAGGGTCTTCTCTGGGGGGGAAGGTGGCAGGCGCCCTGCAGACCATTGAGACCGCCCTGGCTCAGTACGACCTCAGCCACCTTTGCGTGGGCTTCAACGGAGGCAAGGACTGCACGGCCCTCCTGCACCTCTTCCACGCGGCCGTGCAGAGGTGAGCCCACGCCCCGGGGCGAAGGCAGCAAGGAGGGAGAGGGCGGCCAGGGGTGGTTTGGGAGGGAGGGAGCCGTGGTGACCTCGCCACACTCTTCCCCCGCCACATTGACGAGCATCTGACATCTGGGCGGCCCTGGGTGGACGTGTAGGCCACCGGCCCTGAGCACAGGGAGGTCACAGTCCACCCAGGAGCAGAGAGAACAGTGTGCGAGCTCTCTGGGGAGCATTGCTCTGCCAAGCCTGTGCGTCCTCCCCTCCCCAGGACACGCCCCGATACTCAGGAGCCCCTCCAGATCCTGTACATCCGCAACATCTCCCCCTTCCCCGAGCTGGAGCAGTTCCTACAGGACACCATCAAGAGGTACTGAGGGCCTGGAAGTGTGGGCTCCGGGTGCGGCTCAGCAGTGTCCGCTTCTGACCCCCGCCCCTCCCCTCCTCAGGTATAATCTGCAGGTGCTGGAGGCCGAGGGCCACATGAAGCAGGCCCTGTGTGAGCTGCAGGCCCGGCACCCCCGGCTGGAGGCCGTCCTGATGGGCACCCGCCGCACCGACCCCTACTCCTGCAGCCTCCACCCCTTCAGCCCCACGGACCCTGGCTGGCCTGCCTTCGTGCGCGTCAACCCGCTGCTGGTAACGGGGAGGGGGCCGCAGCGCCTCCCGTCTCCCGACCCCTGTCGCTCATTGCGCCCTGGCCCCCCACGTGGGAGAGGTGGGAGCCCGGGGCTCGCGTGAGGGACCCCCATCGCCCAAGGGAGGCTGTGCTGCTCGGCCGTTCAGCTTTCTGACCATTCTGTAGGGAGCACCGATTCCGTGGCGGGCTTGTGCTTTCTACCTTTAGGTCCGCACTGCCCAGAATGGCAGCCACCAGCCTCTTATCGATACTCAAATTACAACCTACTGAAATGAAAGAAAGAATGACCCCAAACCACTGAGTGGTGCGCTCCAAGTGTGACGAATTCTGTGGTGTGGGTGTTATATCTTCATTTTAAAAATTAAATACCCTTCAGAATTCGCTTCTTCAGAGGCACTGACCCCATTTCCAGCCGCGGCCACGTTAGACGGCCCAGCTGGAGACGCAGCGGGCTGCGTGGACTCCTGGACACAACCACGTCTGTCCTGGAGCACGCCGGTCCCTGGGGGCTGGCTTGGGGGCGGAGGGAGGCGGGCAAAGGTTTCCCGTTTTGCGTTGCGTGGCCGCGCCCAGCAGGCTGTGCCGGAGAATCCCAGAGAATCCCACAGGAGGCCTCCCTCAGAGCCCGGGAAGCAGAAGAGCTCTAGGCGGGCCCCTGCCCAGGCGGCAGGCCGCAGTGTGGGAGGGGGGACTTTGTGACCCCACTCTGACCCCCAGGACTGGACCTACAGAGACATCTGGGACTTCCTGCGGCAGCTGTTTGTCCCGTACTGTGTCCTATATGACCGAGGGTAAGGGTGCTGGGAGAGGACGGGTGTCGTGGGCGTGGGGACAAGGTGGGGGCGCTGCGGTGGGGAGAGCCTGCCCCGAACTCGCCTGCCTCCTCCCTGCTCCAGCTACACGTCGCTGGGGGGCCGCGAGAACACCGTGAGGAACCCGGCCCTGAAGTGCCTGAGCCCGGGGGGCCAGCCCACCTACCGGCCAGCCTACCTCCTGGAGAACGAAGACGAGGAGAGGAACTCGCGCACGTGACCCCGAGCAGCCAGAGGGAGGCCGCCCTGGGGTGTCCCCTGTCAATAAACCGCCTCTTGCGTGCCTGCTGCTCTGCCTGTGTCTTCCTGCTCCAGGGGACAGGACGGGAGAAGCAGACGTGGGCCGGGCTCTGCCAGCTCCCAGCTGGCAGTGCTCCCTCTGAGGAACAGGGGCGGTGGGGGGGGCAACGGGGGGACGTCCTGGGGGGACGTACACAGAACACTCGGCAGGAGCCCACCGGAGGGCAGGGTCAGGAGCCACGCCAGCCCCTGGGGGAGAGGCACCCCGGGCAGGACGCCGAGGTTTGGAGAGCCAGGCTGGGAGAAGGGAAGCTGGGCTGGCCTGGCTGCGGAGGACAGAAGACGGGGTGGCCGGCCCACCCCCCCTGCCCCAACCCAGCCTCCACCCCTGCCCATGGAGGCTGACTCAGCCCATTCTTGGGCCCAGAACCTTCCCTGTGCTAGACCCCGGGGCCTTTGTCCCCATAGTCATGAGGTCTGAGGGGGTGGGGACGCTGCTGATAAAAGGCCCGCGAGACAGCTCTGTGCGCCTCAGAGCTGCGGCCCATATGCAGCCCCGGACGCAGCCCCTCGCCCAGGCCCTGCCTTTCTCCTTCAGAAGGGCCCTGTGGGGCACTGGGTTCCAGGTGCCGGTCATGAAGACGGGCACAGGATGGGAGGGCCTGCAGCAGACCCTGAAGGAAGTTGCCTACATCCTCCTCTGCTGCTGGTGCATCAAGGAACTGCTGGATTGATGCCCCGGGACCGCCCCCGCCCCGCCCGCCCCTGCACCGCTCAGGTGGGCCTGGATCCACCCCTTCCCCTCCCGCGCCCCCACACCCTGCACCGCTCAGGTGGGTGGGCAGGGTCGCAGACCCAGGCGCAGGGCCACAGCTTCTGTGACAGAGCCCGCCTCCCAGCTTCCTGTTCTCTCCTCCAGCGCCGGGCCCTGCCCCCATCGAGCACCCCCCCCCCCCCGGGCCCCCACCTCCAGGCCAGCTGTGCTTGACCGACGATGGGCCACAAACAACGGGGGAAGTGTGGACCCTGCTTCGAGTTTGTGCCACGTGCCAGCCTCCGTTCCCGCCCGCACCTCTGCTGGACCTCCGGTGCAGGTGCACGGGAGCTGCCTGGCTGCTGGCCGGGACCCGGATAAGACTGCCGCGGGACCCGCACCGTGAGCCCACCGGCTTAGATGGTTGATTTTTCTGTACTCAGTGCCAGGAATGGGCTAAGGATCACGAAACTGCGTGTGCGTGCATGTGTGTGCATAAATGTATATGTATATATATATATATGTATGTATGTATATACATATACCATCTGCTGTGTGCCAATCCTGTTGCTCTGAACACATCAGTGAACAAAACAGGCCCCTGTACTCACAGAGCTTACGTTCTGCTGGGCAGAGGCAGGAAATAAGATGTAAACAAAAAATAAGGATATAGATGTTCTATATAAAATAAATAGGCCTTGAGGCCAAACGTGCTAAATGTCTAAAAGGGACTCCACACAACTCAGCACTGAAAGGGTCTTGGAGCCAGAGCCAGCGTCCAGACCAGGGAGGGAAGGAGATGGGCGCCGGGGCGGCCTGGTGGGTGGAGCGTCCGACTCAGGTCACGATCTTGCGGTTCATGGGTCCGAGACCCTCGTCAGGCTCTGTGCTAACAGCTGGGAGCTGGCTTTGGATTCTGCTGCCCCTCCCCCACTCACACTCTGCCCGCCCCCCCTCAAAAATAAACATTACAAAAAAATCATTTTTAAAGAAGGGAGGGGAGGAGGTTGTCCTGGATACAACCCACACCGAAAGCCAGGTTTTCCGACTCACTGGTTGGGGAGGGTGGAGGGTGGAAAGCCCAGGTTCCTCCCAACCGGTGGGTAGGGAGGGGTCCGGCTTGGGTGGGGTCCCGCGCCTTAAGCCAGGAACTCAAATAGAAGACGTGGCCTGGGGGCGCCTGGGTGGCGCAGTCGGTTAAGCGTCCGACTTCAGCCAGGTCGCGATCTCGCGATCTCGCGGGATCTCGTGATCTCGCGGTCCGTGAGTTCGAGCCCCGCGTCGGGCTCTGGGCTGATGGCTCGGAGCCTGGAGCCTGTTTCCGATTCTGTGCCTCCCTCTCTCTCTGCCCCTCCCCCGTTCATGCTCTGTCTCTCTCTGTCCCAAAAATAAATAAATGTTGAAAAAAAAAATTAAAAAAAAAAAAAAAAAAGAAGACGTGGCCTGGCCGGCTCCCTGCCTTGAGGATCTTGGGAGAAGCCCTGGGCCCTTGCAAGCCCCAAGCTCACGGGAAGTCGGGCCCTGCTCCCCCTGGTCACACATGAGGCCGCAAGAGAAAGGCACCCGGGTGGCCACGCAGGTTCCTCAGGCTTGTCACCGTGCACAAGCACAAACAGTCAGAATGGGCACCGCTCCCTCTCTTCCCCTCGGCAGCCGAAGCACACGCTGCCCCTGAATCACGCCCAGCAGTGGGCCCGCGTCAGCCACTGACACCATCTTGCTCACACTTCCCGACACGCCCACTCAGCCCCCCACAACCGCAGAGCCTCTTGGGGCCAGTTGTCCCCTCCCTTCCGTCCTGGGGCACAAGCCTGGAGATGGTGTGTGGGACTCTCTCCTCACCCCAGGGACCAGCTTTTCCCAGACTTCCTCTGGGTGTGTTTTGTCTCTCTTGGTAAAGGTGACCCATACCTAAAGTAAGCAGTTCTGGTGAGAAGGGACCCCCCCCCCCCACGACCACTCTCCCCGCTGGGGTGGCTCAGATTCAGCAGCCCCTGGGAGGGCATTCGGGAGAGAGTGCTGCACGCGCCTCGCCCTCCTCTTCCCTCGTTCGTGCAACAAATGTTAGGGAGCACCCGCTGTGTGCCAATCCCCGTGCTCCCGGCACCACCGCGGTGAGCAAAACAGGCCCCAGGACTCATGGAGCTTCCGTTCCAGTGGGCAGAGATAGGAAATAAAATGTAAACAAAACAATAGGAACATAGCTGTGATTAGAAGATGCGGGCTACGAGCTGGGGTGGGTGTGAGGCAGGTCGTGACGTGCCAGTGGCTCAGGGCAGGCTTAACAGCGAGAGCAGTGGAGGGAAGGGCTGGCCTGCGCGCATACACATTCCTTTTTTTTTTTTTTTTTAAGAGTTTTTCTATTTTTCAGTAATATCTGGCCCCAACATGGGGCTCGAACTCACAACCCCGAGACTGAGAATCACGCACTCTGCGGACGGAGCCAGCCGGGCACCCTGAGCCCGGAGGAATTCTCGGAGTTGCTAACATGGTCTCCACACGGCGCTGCCCCCTGGTTTTTCCCCTCCGACGAGGCAGGGACTCCGCAGGGGCACACACGGAGCCTGCTCCCTCTTTCCTGTGGCAGCGTGGTTCTCCATAGTACTCCCACTCAAGGTAGTCTTTATCCGGGTAGCTTGGCGACCTTCGGGCCTGCACTAAATGCAGGTAGGTCAGCCTTCTCACCGGGTCCCTTCAGAGCCCACCTCACCCCAGGACACAGCAGTGGGAAGAGGTAAGAGCTTGAATCCAACCAGAGAGAGGTTAGCGGTGGAGGACACAGAATTCACCTTTCCACACAAGTGTGGGGCTCCTGCCTCCCCTCACAGCCTGCACCCCTGCTTGGTCGGCCCATCCCTGACTCGAGCTCTGGCCTTCTGCCTCTCTTTCTTTCTTTCTTTCTTTCTTTCTTTCTTTCTTTCTTTCTTTCTTTCTTTTTCTAATTTTTTTGTTTGTTTGTTTACTTATTTTTGAGAGAGAGAGAGAGCATGAGCAGGGGAGGGGCAAAGAGGGAGAAGGAGATACAGAATCCAAAGCAGGCTCCAGGCTCCGAGCTGTCAGCACAGAGCCCCAGGCGGATATCGAACTCGTGATTCGTGAGATCAGGACCTGAACCGAAGTCGGACGCTTAATCCACTGAGCCATGCTGGCGTCCCCAGCATGTTTGACTTTTATATTTAGGAGGGGAAAAAACTGTTTTTCATGTTTATTTACTTTTAGAGAGATAGAGTGTGAGCAGGGGAGGGGCAGACAGAGAGGGAGACAAAGAATCAGAAGCAGAATCCAGACTCTGAGCTGTCAGCCCAGAGCCCCCCCCCTCCCTCCACGGGGTCCAACTCACGAACCCTGAGGTCATGACCTGAGCCGAACTGGGACATTTAACTGATTGAGCCTCCCAGGCGCCCCTCTCCCTTTCCTTTCTCAGACCCCACTCCCACTGAGCCACTGAGCAGGGACAGGGCCTCGGGCTGGATCCTAGAGTCAGAGTTCTGAGCACAAGCGCCCTCGACAGCGGAGGGGATGTCTGGCGAAGGCCACCAGGGAAGCGGTAGGTGTCGGAAGGCAGGGCCCAGGAAGTTGACGGAGGGAGAAGAGGAGAGACTGCGGGTGGCCCAAGAGGAGTGGCAGCCCTCAAGGGAGCCCTGAGAGTGGAACGCATGGGGGGAGGAGCGGGGAGGATAAGAAAAACCGTGTATGTCGTTCTGAGAGCCCTTGCCACACTACAGTGTTGGACACTTACACAAGCCCGCTTGAAAAGTAGGCTGGACAAGGACAACTAGCCCAGGTTAGCTTGAAAGAAACAGGCCAAGAGAGGTGACGTGACCCACTGAAGGCCAAACCCACAGTACACTGCAGTGCGGTAGTCAGCTGGCGAACCCCGATTTTCTCGTCTCATATTCGGGGCTCCTCTGGGCCAGCCAGACTTCCTCTTCTGATATTGCACTTCAGGTGGTGGCCGGGGGCCTGGGGGCGGGGCCAAGCGTGCAAAGGTGTGGGGAAGACTCCCGCTCCCATTCTGCACCCGCTCCACCTCCCCCCCCACACCTCCACTCTCAGCCGGCCTTCCTCTTGCTCCGCCTGCTCCTTTGGGGGTCCCAGATACGTCTTTTTCACCTAGACCACACAGGCCAGGACCCGGTTCCGGCCTACACCTCCCCAGTGCTCTCCAAGGGAAAAAGATGCGGCCGCTTCCCTGCAACGTCCTCTTCCCAGCTGGGATAAGCTCACGTTTGGAGGGTCCAGACTCCGCTCGGGGCTCATTGGAGGGCGGAAGATGGCGGAAGAGGGGAGCTGAGTGCCAAGGATACGAGGGCTGGGGAAGAGCTAGCTCATTTGCCCCTGGGCGCCCAGGGGCCCTCTAGTGGCCACAAGGGGAAGGGGAAGGGGCGGGGTAAAACCGGGAAGAAGCCTCGGCAAAGCTGGAAGCGACCCCCAGATGCTGCAGCACTGGAAGGATTCTACCCAGGATTCCTAGCCGATCACGTCGATAGAAGACCCTCCATGGTGTGCGAGAGGCAGGTGGAGGAGAGGGGTCCTGGCGAAGTGGTCGGAGGAGCCGCCCGCACTCATCTGGCTATTTTAGTAAAGATCTTGGTGGGGTCCTGAGTTCCCGCAGCAACGCTCAGAAGCGCGCGGGAAGAGGGGTGTGGCAGTCGCTGCCCCCACGCCGGGGCGTGGACCCCCAAGGCCACCACGATCTTCCCGATCCCCGGCGTCCCTACTTGCATCTCGTTTGCACAGGAGTTATTCCCCCTTCGAAAGGCAGAAGTCCCCAACCCCTTTCTCAGTTACTGCCAGCCGAGACTTTTTACTCCGGCCTTTGGCCGTTCTTCCGGCCGTCCTCCCGCCCCTCTGGCCGCCGCCCCCAGGACCTTCCGTCCTTCACCCGTGCCAGCTTCTCGGCCGCCACCCACCACCCGATCCCAGCTGGGTACGAGCAGCCGAGACACCTGCGCCGCCTGCCGGTTGGCCGGAGGGAGGCTGAGGGCAAGGGGTTCTGTTTCGCCTTCTCCGGGACGTGGAGTTTTGGAAAATGTTCCCCGAGCTTCCTGAGGCTAAATTTATCCCCCCCCGGCCCTGGGGGGCGCAGAGATCCCGGAGACGATTAGCGCTGAGGCGCAGCGGGCTCCCGCCCAGAGGCCCGGAATAGGCGCCGAGTTATAAATAGTGCGCCCGCAGGTGTGGGGGGAGTCGGCGGGAGGGGGCAACCCTGGCAGCCACGGCCCCTTCAGGTGGGTTGGGCGGTCGCGGTGGGGGCGCCGGGGGGCGGCGGGCGGGGGGGGGCTGCGGTCTGTGCGCCCCCAGTGGTTTCCTGGGCGGCGGGTTTTTCGAGGGAAGCGGGGGCAGCCCGGGGAAGGGGGGGAGGTGGGGGAAGAGGTGGGCGCCCAGCGCAGGCTGTCGCTCCGCTTCCAGCTCAGCCCCCCACCCCTTCCAAAACAGGCCCCCAGACCCACTCATTCAGGACCCCGCCCACACAGAGCCGTGCCTTTCTTCCCCCAGAAGCCCTCTCCCTCCACGCGCGGCAAGCATCTAACTCTCCCGCAGCTGCCCCTGAGCGCACGTGGCCCAGCCAGTCCGGGCACCTGGCTGTCACTCAGAATCGCTGTCCCCAGCCCCAGGTACACAGTCCTCCTGAGGAGGGATTAACTCCTGCCACTTTCTCCTCTAAACTAAGGTCTAGCTGGTCGCCTGAGATTTAAGTCTGTACGTGCGGGATCTGGGATGCCCCCGCCCCGGCCCCCGTCTCTCCAGGAGGTCCCCTGCAGGCCGCACACCTGCCCTCGGGTTCCCGGTGCCACTCCGGCGCTGGCGGCGGGGCGGGGGTGGCAGCGGGGCCCTGGGGCCCAGCCGGGAGTTTCGTGGGAGGGGGGCAGCCCCCAGTCAGCAGTCAGCGTTTCTCGGCTGCCGCAACTCAGTGGTTTGGCGCGGTCAGGGCCAGGAGTTAGAGGGGAGGCGGGAATTTCAAGTCGGGGTTCCCCCCCTCCGACTTCTGAGCCAGGAAGGAAGCTGTATGGACCAGAAGAGAAACGTGGTGGTGGTTGGGGGGTGGGGAGGGTCACTGAGGAACAAACAGGAGGTTCCGGGGCTGTCGAGACTGGAGAATGGCATTCCGGGTGCCCACAGATTCAGGCTGCGTCCAGCAAGGCTCCGGAGGCGACCCCCAGAGTTGGGGGACGGGGCGGGCCCGAGGCACTGGGCGCCTTTCGTCTCTTTGTACCTAAGGGCTGGTGCCAGGGCGCCCGCCCTCCTACTGTCTCTGGAGGCCCAGGCTCTGCCCTCCCAGAACCGCTTTCCTGCCCTTCTTCCCCGGGAACACGCAGCCCCCTTCCGTTTCACGTGTCCTCCTGGCCCTGCCGTCCTGCCCCCAGCCCCAGGCGCGGCTCTTCCCCAGTAGGGTGCGACCCGGACGGCTGGAGAAGGGAGGGAAAAACCCTGCCTGGACCCCACCGACTCCGGGGCACTCACCGACTAGAATCTGTCCGGCGGGGCCGAGAAGAAAACCCGGAGCAGTGACCCGCCTCGGGGCCCAAGGGGGACGGGGCGGATAGGAAAACCCGGAGCGGATCGAGCGAGCGGGAGCGCCCCAAGCCTGCTGCCACCCCCTCCTTCCTATAGCCCCCCTAATTCTCCAGTGAGATAATGTCTGAGGTGGGGGGCTGTTTGGTTTGGCCTGGGCCCTCAGGGGCGCCTCACACTTTCCGCCCCTGGCTGGGGCGCAGGGCAGCGGCCCCGAGGCTGAGTCACGGCCGGAGAGGAGGGAGGGCGGGACCCGGACTCCGCCCCTCCCCCTGCGCGGGGATCCCGGGTCAGCCCGGGTGAGGGCCAGGGCCCCCCTGGCGCCGCCCATTGTGGTCCAACAGGTTGAGCTGGTGCCCCGCGGAGCCACCTGCTGGAAAGGGAGGGAGGCCCCCTGCGTGGGGGTTGGGGCGGAGGCGGCGAGTCCGACCCGGTTCGGCCCGGCCGGCCGCGGGAAGCGGAACCCGGCTCCCGTGGCCGGACTGGGTTCCGTTTTACACTAGTGGGAGGGGCTCTCTGGGGGACGCAGCGCTGCAGGCCCAGCTGGAAGCGTCCCCACCGGCCACCTTCCTCAGTTGTGGGGGCGCTGAAGTACGCATTCTGCCCCCCCCCCCCCCCGAACCCACATACACATCCTGAAACACCCAGGCTCCCCTCGCCACCTGGGTCTCCGAGCGAGTCCCTGTCGAGAGGGTCCCTCCTTCGCAGAGACTCAGTTTCTCCACTTAGGGAGCAGGCGGGATGGAGGCGGGGTGCAGGAGCGAGAGCGCGCCGCCCCCCCCCTCCCCCGCCGCGGCCCCGGCCCCTCCCCTCTGACAATGCCAAGGCCGCAGCGGGCACCGGCTGGAGCGCAGAGGCCGCTTGCCCAGGGCGCCGCTCCCTCCCCGCGGGGCGCCGTCACGCGTGGGGAGGGAGGCAGGGTGCCCGCAGCCTCCACTCCCCCGCTCCCTCGGAGGCGGGGTGGGGCGTAGGAGCTGAAGCTGGTGGCCTGGTGGCTCCCCTCCCCCTACCTCCCGGGGCACTGACCTGATTATAGCCCCTCTCGGGACCCCCTCCTTCGGTCCTGGAAGTCCCCGCCTCACCCCCACCTAGCCTGTCTCTAACCTCTCCTACCCTTCCCTCCCGAGGAGGTGACCGCACAAGAGCCCCTCACGGACTGTGAGAGCCCTCGATGGGGGCGCTCGGTTCCCGGGCCACTGCGGACACTGCCCCCTCCCCCTTTCCCTCCTCCAGGTTTCAGGCCGGCCCCCTCGACTCCGCCCCCTCCCTGGCGGAACGCAAGGCGGGACCCACTTGAGATGGGCGGGAGCCCAGGCCAATGGGCGGACTGGGCGGTGGAGTGCAGGGGGTGGGGCGGAGCAGCGGCGGAGGGCTGGATGGGGGTCGGGGGCGGAGCTCGAGTTAAGGTGGACTGGGAGAGATAGGGGCTAGAGGAGAAAGCGGGAGAGGGAGGGGGAGAGGGATCGCGGCAGGTGGAGGGACCCATCTGCGCCCTGCGGGGACTGGCTGGACCGAGGGGTTGAAGTTTATATCCTTATTGGGCGGAGGGAGGGGGCCCGGGGGGGGGGCGGGTGAAAAACCAGGAAGTGACAGAGGGTGTTGCTAAGGGTTGGGGGGGGGAGTTTGGGGGGTGGCAGGGGGCGGGGGGAGGGAGGGGAGGGATGGGGGGAAAGCCAGCGGGAGGACAGGTGAGACAGCAGGACAGGTGAGGCGGGCCCAGAGGGGGGGGCGGGTGGGAGCCAGGTGAATGTACGGTTCTCGGCGGCCGAGGGGGGGGCGGGCGGCAGGAGGAGGCCGAGGACTGCGGAGGAGGAGCCCCCCAGCAGAGAGCGGCGAGCGACTGACCGCGGCCTTCTGACCAGGACCGGCGCAGGGCCCCAAGCCCCCGGGCCCGGCGGGGGACGCGCTTCTCTCCACACCCGGTGCTTCAGCAGTTCCGGCCCGCGGACCCGAAGGCGGAGAGGTGAGTGTACCCCATTTTTGTCGCCGGCTCGGGGTCCCCCAGACGCGAGACTACTGCAGTGTCCTTCGTCTGTCCTGGAAGTGGGACCCCCCCACGCACACGCATGCAGACCAGACTCCCACCACTCCCCTTCCCTGCGCCTTCCCGGCACCCCGACGCTTTGGAACTGATTTTAACTGAGAGAAAAGGTGGGCGGAGGGTCCCCAGAAACTTTCTCCGCACTTCTGGGATCAGGCAGACTGGCGGCTCCGGGATGGAGAGAGGGTGAGGCGGCGCCGAGCGCTCCCCCAGTGTCCCCGGTGACTCGAGGGGAGACCCCCGAGCCGCGCGGGCTGAGGGAATGGAAAGGCTGACGGACTCTAACTAGGACACGGCGCCCCCCCCCCCCCCCGCGCCCCCTGGCGCGGTGGGCTGGACCCGGGCCAGTTGCACGGGGGGCGGGGGTAGCGCAGGAGGAGCCGCGGCTGGGGGGAAAGTTACCGGCTGGACTATTCGGTTTCCTGCGCCTCCGGAGCCGCGCTCCCTCTCCCGTGGCGGGGCTCGGCCGCAACGTCCCGGCGACACCGACTGGGCCCCCGTCCCTTCCTCCAGGCGCCGCTCCCGCCGCCACCCTTCCCAAGCCGGCCCAGGCCCCTAGAACCCGACAGCGAGGGTGGGTGACCGGGAGGCGCCCGCGCACCTGCCCCTCCACCGGGTGGGGGTCGCTACTGTGTAGTCGTGGAAGCTACTGGCAGCGCCGCTGACAGAGGGCTGCCATTCAAAGGGGTGGGGGGCGCCGCTTTCCATTCCCAGCTCTGGCTCTCTCCTCCCACCCCACCCCAAGTAAGAGAGCGACGTGTCCCGGCCAGAGCGGGGGGGGGGGGGGGGAGGGGGGGGGCGGCGTGGGCAGCGGGTTGTGCCCGGACACGTGCCTGCCCAGGCGCCCCGGCCCTGCTGGTGTTTGGAGAGAGGGCGGGTCCCCTGCCCCCCGCCCCGCACAACCCCCACGTATCAAAGGGCGGCTGAGACGTGGTGAGACCTCGGGGCGCCCTGGGGGGGGGGGCAGGGAGCCCGGGTCCGGAGCAGGGGAGGGGCAGAGGCGCGGGTGCTAGCTGACCCACAGGAAACGAGCGCCGCTGACCTAGTTTGGGACACCGGAAGTGGGTGCTGAGGAGAGGGGGAGACCAGCAGGCTGTCCTGGCTTCCGGGCCAGGTGGAGGGCGTTCTTGAATTGACCCCCGCCCGCCCGCCTCGCAGACCCCTAGCTGCGGCCGGGAATGGGAGTGAGTCAGCGCAGAGAGTCCCCCTTCCCCCAACTTATTCCTGGCGGAGGAGGCAGTTGGTCAGGGCCAGGGGGAGCCCGACTGAGCTGTGAGGGGTTAAACCAGGATGGGAACTCTCTGCTCCCTGAGGGTGCAGTGTGTAGGGGGGTGAGGCCTGGAGGATCACGGGGTTGCCTCCTGCTCCCCGGCACACACCGACTGGTTTGGTCACCCCTGTACCTGCCTGGCAGACCCGGCATGGAGTGGGCACCAGGCTGGGAGGGGAGAGCCGGTGCGAGGAGTGTGGTGCAGGGCTGGACAGGGACGTGGCTGTGACTGAGTTTGGGTGGCAGGGAGTGCTCCCTGTCACTGGTGGCTGGGGAGGAGAGCAGGGGGCTCCCCCTGGAGCAGCTGATGAAACCAGAAGAAATCTCCGCCGGTGCCTCCTGTCCCCGGCCCCCGGGACCCCAGCTCCCCCAGCGCGCCTCTGTTACACGGTTGCCGCAGGCATGGTGCAGCCCGCCGGCACCCCCAGACGCTGTCCCCTCCCTGGAGTCCCACACCCGCCCCCCAGCCTTCACACAGGGGTCAGAAGGCGGTCACTGCCACCCGAAGGGGGCTCTGGGGAAGGAGGAGAGCAGTGCCCACCAGGTTCAGGTGTCAGGGAGCGAGGCCTGCTCTGATGGGGCACTCTCATCAGTACGAAGCTCTGGCTACTGTGGACCCCAGTGTCTGGGAGACAGGTGTTGACCTCTTCCTCCTTCCCCGTGGTGCCCCCTGGCACCCAGGGCCCCCAGCTCCTCCTTGGCCTAGTGCCCGCCCCGGGAGGGCGCGGCGGGCAGCGGGGGCTGGGCTAACAATGCACCATCAGGCCCTTTGTGTGCCTGCACTTGGCACCCTGGGGAAGGGTGGGGGAGGGGGCCCAGCGGGCATGGGGGGGGTGGAGCGCCTCTGGGGTGGGGACGGTGAAGGCTGGGGGAGAGAAGCAGAGAATGAAAGCAGGTGGGGAGGAAAGGGAAGTAGGTCAGATAGGGTGCTGGCCCCCCATTCCAAGCCAAGACGGAGCAGACCAGCCCCTGATCTTATGGCCGCCCAGATGGCACCATGCTGCCTGAGGCGCAGCCTAGGACTGGCCATTTGGGGTCAGAAGTCACTGCCCGGGGGACTGCCCGGATGGAGGAAGCCTGGCCTGGTACTGCCCCCTTCTTGGTGGCTGAGAGACCCACTGCTGGTCAAGGCCAAGGCCCTAAGACCGGGTAGTAAATGGGCTCCAGGCAGGGCACTGCCCTCTGACGGAGCCTCTGGACCTGCTTCGGGGCTTCCTGCCTCCGGCCTGCTTGGTTCCTTGACCTTCTGAAAGTTAAGGCTCTCTGGCCACCAGGCCTTGGGGCCTATGCCTACTGCCTAGGGCTGAAGAGAAGAGTGGAGGGGGGGAGGAAGGTGGGGAGAGGAGATGGCTAGGACCCTGGCATGGGGTGTGTCGCTCTAGCCTCTTCCCCCTCCTTCTGCTGAGTAAACTCGTGAGTAAACTTGACGTTTTGCCCGGACAGTTTGAAGTTGCCTCGCTGCCCCCCCCCCCCCCCCGCCCCTAGTCCTGCCAACACCCAGGCGGCCAAGCGCCAAGGCGGGCCTGGGGGACTGGGGGGAAGGGGTTAGAGCGACTGTCGTCCACTATCAAGGGCTTTGGAGGGGCAAGGAAGACCTCCCCCCCACCCCCGCCCCAGCCCCACTCAGGTCTTGGCAAGAGTCTTAGCTGGGGCCTGTAAGCATCTATCTGAGAGCCTTGGGGAGCCCAGAGAAAGTGGCCTCAAAACAGAGCCTCTGCCCACTTCTGACCTCCACCCCCTACTAAGGAAAGACACCCAGCTGACATCTGACCCCTGAGTTGCCACCTTTAACGTTCAAGGCTGCCTGGCCCAGAGGGAAAGCTACCTTTAGCAAATTCCACAGGGAAAGCGAAGAGGGCTGCCCTCTCCACTGCATCCCTTGGTTGGGGTGGGCGGAGGCTGGTAGCCTTGGCGACCCAGCCCTCTCTTCGCCCAGGCCTCCCAGCTGCCATGGCCTTGGTCCTGGAAGGTAGCGTCCTCATTTGCCAGCGTGATTCCTTGACCTCACACCTGGACCTAACCCCACATGGACCTCCCCCCGGCACACTCCCCATCAGGCCTGGCCCTGACCTCCCCCATCCTCTTCCTCCGCCTCCTATCATCCCAGAACCAAGTCAGCCTTCAGATTTCTCCAGCCAGCAAATACCTGCGCCAGACCCAGAGGCTGAAAAGCGCCCCAGGCAAAAGAGGGCTTGTGGCAGGCGAATGGAGCCAGTGACCCCAACAAGCACACCAGCCAGCTATCAGTTGACATCACTAGTTCCTCTTAGAGCCCCCAGGCCACCAGAATGGCAGGAGAAATGCTTTCCCAGTCCCTGCCAGGCTTCGCAGTCAGGCTCCACCAGGCCTTTGCTTTCGACCTCATGTCTCTGGCTTCAGTTTCCTTCCTGTTTCCACCCCCCCCCCCCCAACTCCTCCCCACCCATATGCCCCTTTCAACAGACATCCTCTCCTCCTTCCTTCCTCCTTTCCTCCCCTTCGCCTGGGAGAAGGGGTCCTCTCGCCCCACCGTGGACCTCCTAGCCTTTTACTCTTCCAAACACAGTCCCCTTAGAGACTTCTGACCAAGTCCTCTGCTCTGCCCTCCTGTCCCCATCAGCAAGGCTCTGGGGAAGAGCACGCAGGACTTCTCTTGGGAACTACAACTCCCAAGGTACATGCAGAGCGATTGTGGTGCATACTGGGAGATGTAGTCCTCTTTGCTCTCACTTTGGTTAAGTCTGGAAACGTTGCAAGATGAGAGTAAAAGCCAGGACAGGCATGAATTGGAAGGTGGGTACCCTCTGCATCTCCCACCCCGCCCCGTTCTCACCGTCCTGTGCCCACATGACACCGCGTACCCATGATTAACATCCCTCTCCTCTGCTGGGACAGGCTACCGTTCTTACCATAGGGCCCCACCCAAGAGGTGCCCCCACCCTGCCCTGCTGCCCCTGGCAGGGGTAAAATGGAGGGGCCCCTTCCCTGCCCCCTGCCCTCTAGGCTGGTTCCCCGCCTTTATGGGGATCAAAGGGCAGAGAGCAGCCCCACCCCACTCTCTTGCAGGCTGCGGGCACCAAGGCTCTCAGGAATTGTGGGGACTTTGGTGCCCAAGCAAATGTCCAAGCAGAGGGAATGCTGGGAGGCTGGCACCCACTTTGGGGAATGGAGCTTTCAATGAGCGTTCACTAGGCTGTCCAGAGTCTCCTGGGCTCTCGTGTAGGCCCTGACTTGTGCACTGCCTCTTGAGGAGATGGCTCGAAAACAGGGTCTTGGGCCTTATCTGTAGCACCTAGGGGCCCGGACCCGCCTGACTGGCACCAAGGCACGGGGGTGACCCTCCCCCACCCCAGGCCCACAGTTGGCACGGGGCACCGGGAGCAGGGGGGTAGGAGGGAGAGGAGGGCAGGACTGCCAGCATCCTGGTGGGTAGGTGCCAGCCGGGCCGGGAGCCGGTGAGGGGCAGCAGGCCAGCGGCACTGAGCCAGCAGCTGTTGGGGGGAAAGGGGAGGGGTGTTTTAGGGGGCATTTCTGTGGTCCTCCCCGCCCCGGGAGGGCCTGGATCGCCTCGCATCTAGGGAACATTAGGGGACCCCTTGTTCCAGGAATAAGAGACCCTAGGAGTCGGAGGGGAACTTTGTGGCCCACCCATCTCTGGGCTCACAGCCCTCCTGAGTTGCCCCTCAGGCCCAGGCGGGTCCCACCCAACCGGCCAGGGTGGCAGCTTGCGCAAGGGGTGGGGCTAGGCGCTTCCCAGCAGATGCCCCCTCCTGGCTCCTTCCTCTTTCGGTGCCCTCAGCTCCCCCCAACTGTCCGCCCCCTCAGGCCAGCCCCGTCCCCCTGGTCCCCCTGGCCATTGGGGGCTGGCATGAGTGCTGCCCCCTGGCCTGGTTGGCAGGGGCTGGCGCCCGGGCAAGGAGCTGTGGTATGTGAGTGGGTTTGGGGTGAGGCGCAGGGAGGGCGGGGTGCCGCCTTGCCCAGCCCCTGAGGGCCCCGGCCCATGCAGGCGGAGGGGTGGGGTGGGGGGGGGGGGAGAATTCGGCCAGCTCCCAGGGGTCCGAGGGGACCACTGGAGTCCGGAGGGCCTCCCCGTGGTCCCCTCTGGGACCGCGTGCCCTGAGGGGCTGGGACCTGGGCACCTGTCAGCCCTGGCACTGACTGTCCAGGGTTCCCCTCCTCCCTCTCCCGGCCACTGCCGCCTCCTGTCCCCTCCCCTCCCTTCTTCCTTCTCCTGGTCCCACCTCCAGCAGCCTCTCCCGTGGCTCCTCCTCACCTCTGTCCTCCTGGACTGTCCCGGCTCCTACCTTGCCTACGCTCACCTTTTTCCCCTTTCTGGACTGAGCGAGGACGAGCGGGGGTGGGTACAGCTGGGGCTTCGGGCACCACAGGCAGAGACTTTAGGCCCTCTCCCACGCTGCCAGCCCTCCGGTAACCCCTCCCTCCAAGCTGGGGGGGAGGGGGGGCAGCACCCAGAGGGTTAAGGCTGTAGGGGGGAGGGGCTGGGCCAGGTCGTGGGCGGCCCCTTTGAAGGAGGGAGCTGGAGCGGGGAACAGCCACCCCACCTCCCCCCCCCCCCCAGCCCGGCCCTCCCCCACCCCTCCCAACCTGCTCCCCCCAGGGGCCAAGAGGAGTTGCCGGAGAGGCCCCTCAGCGTTCAGGTGAGTAGGCCCTTCTCTGGCTTGGGAGATCAGGCCCCAGGGGAGGCTTGGAGGCCTAGAATTGGCCAAGGGTCAGAGAGGGACTGAAAAACAGGCTAGGAAGAGGGTGTCCAAACTTCCCTGGGAAGGTGTGGGGAGCTGAGGGTCTGAAGAGCTGGTGTGGGGGAAAGCTTCAGCGTTTAGGGGACCCAGGAGGACAGGGGAGCAGAAGGGGCCTACGGGAGCCGAGGGACCGCTGGGCCAGGACAGGAGGTTGGACAGGCTGGCAGAGAGCCGGGCTCCGGGGATCGGGCTGGGGTGTCCTCTGGGGCTGGGGGGCTCAGGTTTCTGCCCGCGGCTTGGCGGGTGTGGGGTTACCAGCCGGCTCGGTTACCCAGCCTGAGACGCTAGGCTGGGGGGAGGGGGTGGGCACAGGGCAGACCCTGGCACCTTGTGCCGTCTCCTCGGGCCCTAAGGGGAGCCGGTGCTGCCCGGGCAGCTCCTGCTGGGAACCCTGATGGCCAGGGTCTGTCCAGGTACGAGGTTGCCTGGCCCAGGGTGGGCACTCCGGGGAAAGCCCAGCAGCTCCAGGGCTGGAAACTCTGACGGGCAGAGAGGCCTGGGTTGTCCCCCCCTCCACCCCACCCCACATCCGCTCTCTCCGCACCCCCCACCCCACCACCCATCCTCTCCAGCTGGCCCCCAAATTTCGATCCTGTGCTTCTTCCAGAAGCGGGGCCTGGGTGCCCTGGATGTGGCCATCCCATGGCAAGACCAGGCCTTGGAAGGCAGGCCTGGCTGCTTGATGGAATGCTGCCGCCCCTCTCTGCCCACCAGCCTGGGGAGAGGGGAAGGGGTGCTGCCCGGAGCAGAGGGGAATGGAGGCAGCGGGACAGGCTGGGCCCACACCTGAGGGACAAAGCAGCAGAGACAGGAGAGGCTGGGGTGGCTCCTGGGGCCTGAGGGACACGGATGCCTAGAGTGGAGGCAGGGGGCCGGCAAGGATGCGTGTCGTCTTGGTCAGGGGACAGGCAGGCCAGTGAGCAAGGGGACAGGAAGAAGAGGCCAAGGAGAGGGGGTCCAGGAGCGCGGGGTGGCTGATGAGCCGGGGTCCCCAGAGGTAAAGGAGAAAGGCCACATCTCTGCCATCTTGCGCCCCTCACACCCCCCAGGTTGGTCTGTGCCCTGCGGGGCAGGCGAGGGCTGTGTCCTGATGTCAGGGAAGGGAAGGTGGAGGGGAGCACGGAGGCTTCCTTCCTTCCAGGAGTCACAGCACCGGGAATTGGGCATTTTGAGGGAGGAGAGGCTTAACCCCCACAGCACCGGGAAGCAGCCAGCTCCCCTGGCCTCCTTCCCCCTTCGTGGCTTGCGGTCTCCCTTCCCCGCCTGGCCCCCAGGAAGTGTGAGTGCTGGGGGTGGTGAGGTTAGGAGGGGGGAAGCGGCGTGTGGGGGATGGGCAGGGCACGCACTCGCTTGGAGGGGCTGGGGTGGGACTCCGTACACGCCCAGGGCACCCCCGGGGCAGGGGGCCTTGCCTTCCGAGCCCTTACCGGCCCCTCAGGGGACTCCCCGGCCCCTTACCCTGCCTTCCCAGCTGGGCAGTCCAGATGGCCACAGCCCCTGGGTTCCAGCAGCCCCAGGAAGTATAGGAGAGGCTGGGGAGCCGGGACTCCTGGGTCCCTGAGGACTTTGGCCCCGTTGTCCTACTTCCCCACCCCCCTGGTCCAGCCACAGGCCAAAGCCCTGTCTGCGTGCAAAACTTAGCTCCAAAAAAACAGGAAGAGAACCTGAGGCTGGAGTTGGGGTGGGGGCGGGGGGGGGCGCAGAAAAGAGAGAGAAGTAAGAGGGAGGGGCGGCCAGCCAAGACAGGAGGGGGGGCACTGAGAAGCGCCTCAGGCCTCCATCACTCCGGCCGGAGGATGTCCCGGCCAGGTCTCAGCCTCCCTCACCCCAAGCTGCTGCACCTGGAGAAGCCTTTGGTGGTGGTGGGGGGGGGGGCGGGGGGGGTTCTGTGCGCCCGCGTCTCGGCCCCATATCTATTTTCTCTGCCGCTAATCCCGGTTCCGCCTGCTGCCCCCCACACTAAGCCTCACTCCCCTAATCCGCAGGCTGTGGGGAAGGGGGGCCAGCTTTACTCATCGGCCGGCCGATGGGGCCGTATCCCCTCTCCTCGCCTGGCCCCAGCCGGCAGGGGTGGCCCTGGCGCCCCCAGCACCGCACTGGACGCCGTCTGAGGTCAGCACCCGGAAGGAGTTACAGCCTCCTCCCTTCCAAGCAGGGCCACTGCTCTCTATCTTTTGACTCTTGCTGGCGGACACACGCTGGCGGGTGCCCCTGGGTGCGGAGAGGTACCTGATGGGGCTCCTACCTTTGCCCCCTTCTACCTTTCTCACCCCAAAGTCTTCCCCCCCACCAAAGATGGGGCAGGCTTGACTCAGGGCCCAGTTTCAAGAGAGCTGCCCACCTGCTTGGCCGGTCTAGCAGGCCTGACAGTGAGGGGAGCCTGGGGGGGTGGCGGGAAAGGGGGAGTGATGGGGCGGGGCCCCCCCCGTTCTTCCCCCTACCAGGCAAACAGACCAAACAGACCTCGCCTGGTTCCCTGGCACAGCCGCCCCCCCCAACCTCCACACACACCCATGCCCACAAGGCCTCAGCAAGAGGGGGCATGCCGGGCTGGGTGGGGATGGGCCGCCCTCACGGGGCGTCAGGGGGCCGGGCCCTTTGGGATGCAGATGTGGGAAGGGTGCCCGAGGTGGGGTGGGCATCCTGGCACCGGTGCCCCACCCCCGCCCCCCGATGACGGGGCTAGGAGTGCCCCCGTGGCCTGGTTGGCACCAGGGTAGCTCCAGGCGACACCTAAGTTGGCATTGGTGCCAGAGCCCTGGGTGAGGGCCGGGGGAGTCTCCCAGAGCTGGAGAACCTTACCGACACCTCCCCTTCCCACGTGTGTCCTCTGCCTCTCCCCTCCCGCGTTGCCACCGCGTGGCCAAGGGCATTGGAGTTGGGCCTAAGGGGTTAAACACCCACCCTTGCCCAAGTCCTGTGTGAGTTGCGTGGTGAACCAGCCTGAGCCTGTGACCTGACAGCAGGGTCGGCCAATCAGTGCCCTGCCACACCAGGTTGCCTCGGAGACCGGCCCTGGGGTGGGAGAAAGGAGGCGGGCTTAGCAAGCGGCAGGAATGGGTGGGGTGGGGAGGGAAGGAGGGAGAGGGATGGGGTGAGCCACGTGCCTGCGGGTGCCCAGCTCCAGGCCAATGGACAGCGAGGATAGCCCCACCCGTCCCCCTCAGGAGGGACAGGATCCGCTTGGGCTCAGGAGGGCGCCCACCCGGTTTTTGTCTGTTCCTAAGTTCTGGGGCTGTTTGCCCCTCGTTCAGTTTGTAAAGTGCAGACAGGAGAACCAAAGGGGCCTGGGGCTGCCCCCAGGGAGAGAAGGGATGTGGGGACCCAGGGTGGGAGCAAGGGCCTCGCTGAGGGCATCTGGGCACAACTTGCAACTTACGAGAGAGAGACACATGGGTGAGGCTCACTTAAGGCTTCTATGCAGGTGACCGGCCCGGAGGCGGGCAGAGACAATGCGGGTCTTGTGCTCTAAAGAGGAAATCTGTGGCCCCTGACTCCCCCAACTCCCTGAAAAAAACTTTTCGCCCCAGTGGCCAGGGCTGAGCGGCCGTTGGCAGTGGCGAAGACGACACTGACCAGTGTCGGTGGGACCCACCCTGGGGACTTTAATATTATGGACGAGGAAACGGGCCTCCTGGGGTGGGGGAAGGAAGTGACTTACCCAAGGTCATGTAGCTAGTAGTAACCTGACTCCTTGGGGTGACTTGAGGGAGAGAGACCCAGCTGTCCCCAAGCTGTTTCCCAGCAGAGGCCATCTGTAGAGTGGAATCTGCCCCTGGGTGAGGCCTTGCTTCTCCCTCCCAAGGCCAGAATGTGTGTGTCAGCCCCTAGGCCAGCACACGGTCTCACTCAGCCGCCACCACAGCCCTAGGAATCCGGAGGAATTATCCTGTATTGTCGACCAGGAAGGAGGCCCAGAGACTATAGATGTTGTGTTGAAAGCCACCGAGCTAGTCAGCCACAGAGTCAAGCCTGGCTGCGTCCGGAGCACAGCTCTTTCCAGGCCCGGACTCTGTCTCCAGTGGCTCCAGACCCACCAAAGGTCAGGGCTAAAGGGCTGAGTCCTTGGGCCTTCTACCCACTCCTTGTACAGCTGAGGAAACTGACGCACAGAGAGAAGGGACTTGTCCAAAGTCACTGAGCAAGATGGCAGCAGACACCCCACTTCCAGGCCAGACCCACTCTACCACCCCCCTGCCCTCCACCCCCTTGGGGGGGCCGCCGTGTCTCTGTGCCTCAGAGAGGGCAGCGTGGGGGCAGGGGGGGGCGGTGGGGACGGCCTTCTGGAGAGGGGGGCTCTCCTGACCGGCCAGCGGGGGCACCACCACCCGGTAGGGAGGGAGAGGTGGTGGCCTGGCGGGAGCGAGGTGGGGAGGGGTGGGACTGGAACCTGGCCTATTGGCAGTGGGGGAGGGGGCGGGGACGATGCTTATCTGTGCGGGGCAGGAAGCACCCGAGCCAGCCAGCGACACCCCAGCACAGGGTGGCTGCTCCCTGGCCCCCTGGGGGAGGGGAGGATGTGGGGGGGGGGTGCTGGGAGCTGTATTTCCCTTTTGGCCTGGGGTGGGGGGTGGAATCTAAAAGGGGAGATGAACTTTTAGTGGGTGGGGGAGGGGAGGAGGAAGGTGAAGGTGCAGGAGGCCTCCTGGTGAGCGCGCCAGGCCCTTCGTGGGGGCGACTTGATTTAACGTCATGGCCGGGCGGGAGCGCGCCTGGGTCCAGCGTGAGTCTCGGCTCCGTCCTTGGCCTCTCTGGCTGTGGGGAGGCTCCGTCACAGACTGTCACCCCACTCCCCAGATGATTGAGCCCCGAATCCTTTGGCCACTTTATGGAGCCTCCCCACGTGTCCTGTCCCCCAGCCCAGTGCTTCCTCCAAAGGCATGGGGAGGGGGGGCGGGTGAAGCGGACGGGCCTCTAGAGAAGGTTCCGTGGGCAAGTCCGGGCTCCTGCGCACCCAGAGGCAGGCAGGACTGTGCACAGCAGTTGGGAACAGGACTTGGGCCCACGGCCTGGCTTTGAACGCCGTTCGGCACGTACCTTGGAAAGTCGCTTCACCTGCCTGCGCGTCGGGTTCCCTGTCTGAGGAGACAAGGTGCTAGTCGGGACTCGGGGCTCGCGCAAGACCGAATGGGTAGGAACACTTAGAGTATCCGGCGCCGAGCGTCGGCCGACCCCGCGGCTCCCTCCGCGGCTCCCTCCTCGGACCCCCTCGCAGGGCGGAGTGCTCTCACCCTCTCCCTCTCCTCAACCCTACAGAAAAAGATGGGGAGCCCCGAGGACGACCTCATCGGGATCCCATTCCCAGACCACAGCAGCGAGCTCCTGAGCTGCCTCAACGAACAGCGCCAGCTGGGCCACCTCTGCGACCTCACCATCCGGACGCAGGGCCTCGAATACCGCACCCACCGGGCCGTGCTGGCCGCCTGCAGCCACTATTTCAAGAAGCTGTTCACCGAGGGCGGTGGCGGCGCCGTCTCGGGGGCCGGGGGCGGCGGGCCGGCCGCCGGGGGGGCGGGCGCCGGCGTGTGCGAGCTGGACTTCGTGGGGCCGGAGGCCCTGGGCGCCCTGCTCGAGTTCGCCTACACGGCCACGCTGACGACCAGCAGCGCCAACATGCCCGCCGTGCTCCAGGCCGCCCGGCTGCTGGAGATCCCGTGTGTCATCGCTGCCTGCATGGAGATTCTGCAGGGCAGCGGCCTGGAAGCCCCCAGCCCCGACGAGGACGACTGTGAGCGGGCCCGCCAGTACCTGGAGGCCTTCGCCACGGCCACGGCCACGGCCACGGCCGCGGGAGTTCCCGAGGGCGAAGACAGCCCCCCGCAGGCGCCCCGCCCGCCCCCGCCCCCGCCACCCCCTCGGCCCGTGGCCCGCCGCAGCCGCAAGCCCCGGAAAGCGTTCCTGCAGACCAAGGGGGCCCGGGCGAACCACTTAGTGCCCGAGGTGCCCGCGGTGCCCAGCCAACCCGTGACCTACGAGGAGGAGGAGGGGGCCAGGGTGGGGGGCAGTGCGGGCAGCGGGCCGGGGGACAGCTACAGCCCTCCAGCCGGGACTGCTTCACCCCCCGAGGGGCCCCTGACCTACGAGGCCTATGAGGGTGAGGAAGAAGAGGAGGAGCCCGTGTACTCCACCGCCTACGGGCTGGCGCAGGGGGGTGGGCCCCCGCTGTCCCCAGAGGAGCTGGGCTCAGACGAGGACGCCATCGATCCTGACCTGATGGCCTACCTGAGTTCGCTGCACCAGGACGCCCTCGCGCCGGGCCTGGACGGCCAGGACAAGCTGGTGCGCAAACGCCGCTCCCAGATGCCCCAGGAGTGCCCCGTCTGCCACAAGATCATCCACGGGGCGGGCAAGCTGCCCCGCCACATGAGGACCCACACGGGCGAGAAGCCCTTCGCCTGCGAGGTCTGCGGCGTCCGCTTCACCCGGTGAGCACCCGTGGGGAGGGGTGCGGAGAGGGGAGTTAGGAGACCCCGGGTGGGGAGCAGGTGGTCCTGGAAAGGGCTGGAGGTGTGGCTGGGACCGGAGCGACCCGCACAAAACTGGGAGGCCGGGAGAAGGAAGGTCAAGGCACGTGGGTCTGGGGCAGGAGAGGCTCGGTGTCGGAGGCAGGGAGGCCGCGCCGGCCTAAGCTGGGAGCAGTCAGCAAGGGCGTCCCGGGCGGTAGGAGGCAGCCCGCGGCAGAGGGACCGGGGGGCCGGGACCCCAGCAGCCAGGGTCCCGTCCTGAACCCGCTCCCTTGCGCCCCGCCCGGCCAGGAACGACAAGCTGAAGATTCACATGCGGAAGCACACCGGAGAGCGGCCTTACTCGTGCCCGCACTGCCCAGCCCGCTTCCTGCACAGCTACGACCTCAAGAACCACATGCACCTGCACACGGGGGACCGGCCCTACGAGTGCCACCTGTGCCACAAGGCCTTCGCCAAGGAGGACCACCTGCAGCGCCACCTCAAGGGCCAGAACTGCCTGGAGGTGCGCACCCGGCGGCGCCGCAAGGACGACGCGCCACCCCACTACCCACCGCCCTCCGCCGCCGCCCCGTCTCCCGCGGGCCTCGACCTCTCCAACGGCCACTTGGACACCTTCCGCCTCTCTCTGGCCCGATTCTGGGAGCAGTCAGCCCCTACCGGCCCTCCGGTCGCCGCCCTGGGGCCCCCTGATGACGAGGAGGAGGAGGGGGCACCCAGTACGCCGCAGGCCGAAGGTGCCATGGAGTCCTCTTAGAGAGGGCCGAGCGGCCGGGCTGGCGCAGCGCGAGGCCGGCCGCCGCTGCCAAGCAGTGGGAGTGGGCGGGACGGACAGAGCCGGGGTCAGGGCTCTGGGCCTCCCCGGCTTCAGAGATCTGCCCCTTCCCCCGCGCCCCCCAGAACCCTCATTCCAGTTCCAAGCTGAGAAGGTTTTGGGGTAGAGGCTCCCCAGACTGGGGTGATCTCCCAAGGAGTGACGCAGGATAGTATGTCTATATTTACAGCTCTATTGTAAAGGTGGGGTCCCTGTCCCCAGCTGCTCCTGGGGAGTAGAAGCAATAATGTATTTCTGATTTGTGGGGTCCCTCTTCGGCTATGCGGGTTTCCAGGGGGTGGGGGGCTTGGGACCAAAGTCTTGCCCCGCCCCCATGCCCCTAGGGGTTTTGGCTGCGTCAGGGGGTGAAGGACCGCCCCTCCCTTCCCTTCCGAGACCCCTCCTTCCTGGTTTCTGTTCCCTTTTCCTGGCAGTGAATTATGCAAAGGGGGGCGGCGAAGGAAGGGTAGGTGGGGGAAAGCGAGGTAGAAGCTGGAAAGCCTGGGGGACTGGGCCCCGCAGGAAGGAGCCATCCTCGCGCCCCCCCCCCCCCTCGCCCCCCGCCAGGCTCCGAGCGCTGAGTCACGGGGTCCTGGAGGAGAAGGGGGCGGGGTGGCCTGAGTGGCTCGCCCGCCCCTGGGGGCAGCGGGAGGGGCCCGCTCCGCTCGGCTCTCCGCCCCGGCCCTGCCCTCCCCTCCCGCGTCCCCGGGCAGGGAATGTCTTGTTCCCGCCGCTCCCTCCCCGGGGCCAGAGGGCAGGGCGGGCCGGGTGGCTCCTGCCCTCCTCTCCTCCTCCCGCCCAGGTGCGAGCCGGAGCCGCCGCCGGGCCGCCCCT
>NW_024412438.1:4561700-4570894 GCF_014898765.1 Herpailurus yagouaroundi | reverse complement strand
CCTCTTCTGTTGGTCTTGTTGAAATCTAGTTTCAGATTTTTAACTACCCAATTCTGCTGGGGGTGGGGGCAACTGCCCCCCCTCCCGTCCTCGCTGGGTGCTGCCCCCCCCCCCCCCCCTTGCGGCCTGGGCTCTGCCTTGCACTATTTCCCCTCCTTGGCCTGGCGGCCCCTCCCCCTCCTTAAAAGGGGCAGGTTAAGGGGCCCGGTGCTCTCCCTTCCTCCCATGCACCCTCATGCCCATTTGCACAGCTGCCCAGGTACCCCCAATAGTGAGGGGGTGTCACAGGGAGGGGGTAGCGGGACCAGTCCCTGTATCTATTTAAAAAGTGATGATGTAATATATTGGGGTTGGGGGAGGTCAGGTGGCCCTGGGCCTCATCTTAGCATTTCAGGTGATGGGGGAGCCCAGGGCTGGGGAGACCTGGGGCCTAGCCCCAGAGAGTGAGGACAATGTGACCTCCCCCCTCCCCCCTTGCGGCTTCTCCACTCAGTGCCTTAGGGGGGGAGGCGAGTCCCCCCTCTCCTCTTCCCCTCCTCTTCCCCTGCCCCCACCTTGGGTGTAAGAGACAGGAAGAAATAATAATAATTTAAGATTCACACTCGTGTCTGCCTTCGGGTCCTTTATTTGGGAGTTAGCTAGGAGGCATCAGGAGGGGAGGGAGGTGAGAGACGGAGGGGCTGGGGTTCTGAAGCCGGAGAGAAGGGCCGCTCTGGGTGCCCTCGGGCTGAGGGGGTGTGGGAATCCTCTCAGGTGGGGCCCCTGCATCTGTGTCCTCTGTCCTCTGAGACCTCTACGGGGGCCCCTTCTCCTCGTCCAGGTCACTAGCGAGGAGAGCGGGGGGAGCAGCTTGGTCACCAGTGCTGTTTCCACAGGTGCGTCCCCGCCCTGTGGTTCAGTATTTACTCCTGCTGCTCCTCCAGACGCCGGCAGGCAGGTCCCCGTTTGAGGCTGGCGCTCACGGGCCAGTGGGCAGTCCCTTGCCAAGGTCGCATGGCCAGTTAGGGCAGAACCGGTAGTGACCTCGGAGCTGTACCCACCCACTCGTGGCTTCCCCGTTCCCACGACCCAGATCTTAACTGCAGTGAGCCCCTCGGGAGCCTCTGAAACCAAAGCTTCACCCCCCCACCCCAGCTCATCACTGCTCCCCCTGCCCCATTTGTGCCAGCCTGTGCCCACCGCACCTTTTCCTTACGCAGCTCTCCCGGGTGGAGGAGACTGCCTGTCTTTCCCAAACCCTGCTGGCACCCGGCCGCTGCACCCCGGCCTCTGGTGGCACCTGCTCTCCCCCCCTCCCCCCCCCCCCCCCCCCGACAGGGGCTGCCACTGTCTCCCCAGTCACCTGCCCCACCCCACCCAGGCTGCCTGTACCAGCTTCTAGCTGCTTGTGTGGCCCCCAGCCTCCTCGCTGGGGACTCACCCACCTCTCTGGCATTTCAGTCCTTGACCTCTGACCTCCACGGCCATAAAGGCCTTTGCCTCTGCCTCCACTGGGACACCCCCGAACTTTGGCTGCCCTCTGGATTCATCCCAGAATTCCTCCCTGGCCATGACCTATTCTCTGTGTCCCTCCCGGCCACTAACCCTGCTCCTTAACACCTGACGGACACATAGACCCCGGACGTCCCCCTGGCATCAGCCCCTTCTCTGCCGCCCCAAGGCCGGTAGTGGCACTCTTACTGAAGACACCCCAGCTCTCTCGTCTTGTCCTCTTCCCCACCCAGAAAGAGCCTTCAACCCTGTTCAATTCCTGTCCGTGGGACCACTTTTCCCAGAGAAACCCACATAACCAAGCATACTGGAGTCCGTCATTATAGGCTGTGGTTTTCAGCATCATCTGGGCCTTTTACGCTGCCTGGAAATCCCTTACCCTCCCAGCCAGCCCCTGCACACTCCCAAGGCAGGTGTTTTGACCTCTGGTACCCGCTCCTTGGAACCTTTATTCTGCTCCCAGCCCCTTACATGCTGTCTCAGCAGGGCTCCCTTACATCTGACCGCCCCCCGCCTTCCCGCCAGCCAGCCCTGCTCAGAGGAACACGCCCGTCCCCCTCCTGCCACAGGTGCGCCGCCACCCTGACCAAGGCCACCCGGTCCACCTGGCCTACACCCCACTTCTCCGGTGCCCCCTCTTTCTCCTCCTAAAGGCCCAGCGCCCCCATCCTCGGGGAAAGAAAATCTTCAGCGTTGGCCCCGCAAGCCCTACCCCTGCCGTGTGAGGACTGCCCCCCTCTTCGGCATCCGGCTTCCCTTTTTTAACTAGAGCAGTTATATTTAAAATTATCAAGCTTCTCGCAATTGTGATACAGAGCCACGTACCCTTTGTTTCCGAGTCTTGTCTACCTATCGCCCTTCAGCTCATTATGGTCTGGCTTTCCCGGGACCACAGAAAATGTTCCCACAAGCGGCCACGGCGGTGACCTGTCAGCCACCAGATCCACTGGCCAGGCTTCGGCCTCCTCCTCCTCACCCATCTCATGGAATTACTGTGCTTGGCCCTCTGTGTCCTCCAGCCTCTCCCCTGCTCGGTTTGTGTCTGAGCCCCTGAGCCCCTGCCCCGCCCTCACCCGCCTCTGCCGCAGCCGGAAAGTCAGCCCTGGCGCCACAGGCCCAGAGCCCAGGCCTTTTCTCGCTGGCCCCTGGGCGTCTCCAGCTGGCCTCCCTCCAGATACCCCAAAGTTCTCCAACCGAGCCGTTCTTCCTCCCCCACAACCTGTTCGTCCGCCAGCACCGCCGGCCCCAAGCACAAACCCCTGCCACCCTCGGCACCTCCGTCCTGAGGCCACACCAACTTCTCGCTGCCTTCTTAGCTTATTGTCTTAAAGGACAACTATGAACGTGTCCCTATCCGACCGAGGGACCTTCAGATGGTGAGGAAGGCGCTCAGCCAGCTCTCCACCCTTGACTTCCCAGCTCATCTCCCCGCGGCGGCCTCTGACTTCACCCGACAGACACACACAGCCCCGCTCCGGCCCTGCCTCCCTCCCCGAAACAGCTCACGTTCTCCAGGCTCACCCCGGCCTCCCCTGAAATGCTGCCCTCCGCCAGTCAGCCCAGCAGACCCCCAGGGTGCCCCAGCCCACCTCTTTTTCACCTCTCCCCTGCAGCCTCCATCAATACGACCCCATCCCCAAGCCACCCTGCTGTTCCTGCTGTCCGCCCTGCCCTGAGCCCCTCCTGAGCTGGGGCCCCTCGGGGCTGCCCTCACTCACACGGTCGGTCGGTCGATGCCACTCCCCCAGTCTGGCGGACTCCTCCAGGGCACGCCGCTGCCACAGAACGGGCACGGGGCAAACCTCCTTCCCTCCCTGCCCTCTCCCCTCGCCTCTGCCTCCGGCTCCAGCAGAGGGCCCGCACCGGAGAAGCCCTTGGCAGATGTGACAGGACAGGCCCAGGCCTCCCAGGCCCCATGCCCGGCTCGCCGCCCCTCACCTGACCTCAGGGCTGGACCCCGAAGGGAGGGTCCTGCCCAGCGTTTCCTGCAGCTGTTGCCTCAGTAACCACTCCTGCTCGGGGTCCTGTCTCCGGGCTGCGGCCAGCCACCGCCGGGGGCCCTCCTCGTCACTGGAGTCCCTGGAGAAGCCTCCCGTCACGGCCCACAGAGGTTCCGGGGGAGGGTGGTGTGCCGCCCCCCCCCCCAACCCCACAGACTCCGGCCGCCCCGTCGAGCTGGAGACTCACAGCTCGGGGTCCAGGTCCCCCTGGTGGGACAGGGGAGATGCACACACGGAGCAGGCGTTGTCCAGGAGACGAAAGCAGGTGGAGCAGAAGAGACCTGGGAAAGGGGGGGAGGGAAGGAGGTGACTGGGAGCCCCTCCCCCCACCCCGAGCCCCCGGCCTCCAGCCTGGGGGGAGGGGGGGGGGGCCTTGGCATGGTGCCTGGGGGGGGGGGGAGATGGCTGCAGTGCCACTGTGGCATAAATTCCGTAAATTCCGTTACCACCAGGAGAGTCAAGGCAGGAGAGACAGCGGGCTCCCCGTGGTTTTCTGTCCACGAGAACACGCGTGGTAATGATGGGGGGGGGCGGGGGGGGGCGGCTCGAGAGGGCAGTTCCAGGAAGGCTCCACGAGGGAAGGACCACAGGGGATTGCCACTCGTCCCACGGCCGTGGCGAGCCCCAGCAGGGAGACGCTTGCACCCCAGGACTCTTACCTGGGCAGCCAGGGGTAGCGCAGGACACAAAGGTCTCCGTGTCCTCCCGGTCATAGCCCTGCCCACAGCCCAGGCAGTAACCCTGCTCCTGCCAGAGGTGGGCGACCACCGGAGCCAGACAGGAGCATCTGCGGGGCGTCCCAGACACTGAGCGGGTGGCCCCACAGCCACCGCCTCCCTCCGAGGGTAGGCCTGCCCGCAGCCTGACCTCCATCCCTCTGACCGTAGCCACGGCCTCTGCGTCCCGCCCTCCTCCTCCCTTCAGGCCACCGCCCCCCCCACCCCGCCCAGAATTCTCAGCCCGGATTCTCGTCTCTGCACGGATGGCGCGGAACGGGCACCCTCTTCAACCAAACCTCTGGACGCCCGGGAAAGACAGTGATCCGTTCTGACCTCTGGCTCTTTTTCTGTCCCCTCTTGCCCCGCCCCTGGAAGGAAGGACAGTGGACTCACCGCCTGACCAGCATCCGCAGGACACTCGTGTGGCCCAGGTCGGCCGCCCGCCGCCTCACTGCTCGGTGCAAGGCAGCCGACAGACTGGTTCGGCGGCTCAGAAGTACGTTGTACAGGTAAGAGATCCTCTCCTGGTGGAGGGGAGGCCGGGGTGGGAGCTCCCTGAGCCTGTTTCATGTGCCGGGAATGCCGTCTGCCCTCTGTCCAGCTCCTATCCCTCTAGGTTTGGCCTCTTCCTTTGGGGGCCTCTGCACATCCCGGGAGCAGTGTCCTACTCTCTCCTCTGGGTTTTCATACCACTGATAGATTCACTCACTCCCTAATACAACATTCTCTCTTTTTTTAAACATTTTCTTTCTTGGGGGCCGCCTGGGTGGCTCAGTCAGTTGGGCGACTGCCTTCGGCTCCGGTCATGATCTCACAGCTCGTGGGTTCGAGCCCAGTGTCGGGCGGGCTCTGTGCTGACCGCTCGGAGCCTGGAGCCGGCTTCGGATTCCGTGTCTCCCTCTCTCTCTGCCCCTAACGCCCTCTCATTCTGTCTCTGTCTCTCTCAAAAATAAAAAGATAAATTAAAAAAAATTAAAGAAAATTTTAAAAAATTTAGAAAAGATTTTGTTTTAATTTTTAAGTGTTTTTTAAGGAGATTTTTTTATTTTTTTTTAATTTTTTAAAGTTTTTATTTGTTTATTTTGAGAGAAGCAGAGCGCAGTCTGGGGAGGGGCAGAGAGAGGGGCAGAGAGAATCCCAAGCAGGCTCCGAGCTGTCAGCACAGAGCCCGATGTGGGGCTCAAATCCACAAACCACGAAATCACAACCTGAGCTGAAACCAAGAGTCTGACACTTAACCGACTGAGCCACCCAGGTGCCCCAATGGTTTTAATTTTTATCTTTGAGAGAGAGAGAGAGAGAGAGAGAGAGAGCACAAGCAGGGGAGGGGCAGAGACAGGGAGACAGGGGAATCCAAAGCAGGTTCAGCACTGACAGTGGAGAGCCTGATGCAGGGCTCAAACTCCCGAACCGGGAGATCACGGGGCTCGAACTCACACCCCGAGTTCAAGAGTCGCAGGCTCCCAGACAGCCAGCCAGCCACCCCTAAAAACACTTTTAAGTGCAGCATCTTGTTCGCGGCCGGCGCTCCAGACTGCATCTTGGCGACCGTGGGGCAGCACGGTGACCGGCCTACGCTAGATGCCAACAAATGGTTCGCAAATGAGTGAGCAGGTGGCCGGCGGCCATTCACGCCCCAGCACGCGCCCCCCCCCCCCCGTCATTCACAAAACTTCAGAGACAAGCTCGGCCTCAGAGAGCCCTGCCCAAGGACGCCCCCGTCCCTCAGCCCCATCTGGGCCCAGAGGCCAACAGTCCAGGTGAGGCGCTGTGGGGGTTCCGCCGGAGGAGAGAGGGCTGGGACTCTGGAAGGACTCGAAGCTCCCCCCACCGAGACAGCGCGCACTTGGCGCGCGGGGTGGGGGCGGGGCGGCTGTGGGCCCCTCACCTGCTCCCGGGACGGGTAGTACCAGGCACATATGACCCGCCGCAGCCTGCTGACGTAGTTGCCACACAGCGTGACGAAGAAGCACAGGCCGTACATGATGCCTGGGGGCACGCAGTCCCGCTGAGCTGCTGTCCCTGGGCACAGGGTGCCCCTCGTGCCCTGAATGCTGTCAGCTCCCCCTCCCCGCCCGAGGGCACCCCATCCCCCCCCCCCCCCCGGGGGGGGCCGACCCCGGACGACGTAACCCGTGGCGTCAGGCTCCGAGGGGCGCAGGACGCAGCGCGGGGACAAGACGCTGATGTTGCTCTGCTGCAGGACGTCAAACGCTGACACCAGGTCACGATAGATCTTCCCGGCGTAGCCGGGACCCTCCACGGTTATGGACACTGCCACGGGGCCTGGCACAGAGGTGCCCTGTGAGGGCCCACAGGCCCGTGTCCCTGCCCCCTCTCTCCCGTGCGGGAAAGGCCACGTGCGCGGGGGGGGGGGGGGGGGGGACAGCAGACAGGCCTCCTGCCCCCAGCCAGGGGCCTCTGACAATGCTGGGCCTAACCTCAGCCCCGAGCACCGAGCACCGAGGAGGACTGGCTCCAGGGCCCCGAACTGCCCCGCTCCCCCACGTGAGACGGCCTGGATGGTCACCGAGTCCCTCCCCGGCCCCCACGACTCTCCACTCTCCAGAAGCGTTCGTTGCAAAGCGTTTGCTAAGTGCTGACTGTTGCAGCCACGGGGCTGCGTGCTCTATTGATCGTTTGGGGCTTTTTTGTTGTTTTTATTTTCTCCGTTGGACCTTCGGCAGATGCAGGATCAGATTAATTATATTCTGTGGTTTACAGCGTGCTCTCAGTCAGCGGCCCACCCGACCCCGACACGCGTGGGTCACGTACCCCCGAGGGGCTGCCATGCCCCGGCTCTGCGAGGCCGAGCCACTGGCCTGAGGTCAGCACCTCGCGGAGGGCAGAGCTGGGACCGCGGAGCCCAGGCCAGTGTGAGTCCAGACCCGATGTTGCTAACTACTCTGTTATGGTATAACCACGAACGGGACACAGGGCTCACCGGGCAGAGGACAGAGTTGGAAGAGGGGCGAAGCCAGGGGCTGATGAGTCACAGTGACTTGGGGACTTCGGGGCATCGTCCCCTGGGGCCGGGGGGGACGGGAGGATGCCGGCCAGGGGGGCAGGGGGAGGCTCAGGCGCTCACTGCGGGCCACGATCTCCCCCTGCAGCTGGTGCCGAGCCAGGTCCAGCACCCAGAAGACGGCGTAGTCCAGGAACACCAGGAGGAGCACGAGGAGGAGGTACCGGACCAGGTCGAAGACTGCCAGGATATAGAACACCCGCTCCCACCGGGACAGGAAGATGGAACCTGGGTGGGAGGGCGGGCAGGAGGGTGCCACCGCGTCCCCTCACCACGGGACTCCAGCCGCCCGTCCCCTCACCCCCAGACTCCAGCCCCCTGTCCCGTCCCCTCACCCCTGAACTCCCAGCCCCCCGTCCCCTCAGCCCCGGACTCCCAGACCCCCGTCCCCTCACCCCCTGACTCCCAGACCCCCGTCCCCTCACCCCCAGACTCCAGCCCTGGGGGGAGAGAGCTCCCTCCTGGGGAGGGCTCCTGCCCCCACCGAGTGGGCCCGTTGGTTGATCTGGAAGGTGTAGAAGCTGTGGGGACCCCTGGGCCAGGGCTGGAAGTGGCGGTGGGGGGTCGTGGTGGGGGGCTGTGACATAGCAGCTTAGCTTCCGGGCCTGGGCCCTTCCAAGTCTTCAGGAACCCGCCCTCCTGGGGGTCCCTGGCCCTTTCCTCCCAGGCGGCATCTCCATATTAGCACATTTGCACTTCCGGCCTCACCCCCAAAGCCTCCCTTCCCTCGGCTGGTGTCCACTCCCCACCCCTGCCCTCTGTCCGGACGTCAGGTGCTCCCAGAGGCACCGGCCCCCTCGTCACGCGTCTGCGTGCAGGGACCTTCCCCTTTCGGACGCAGTGCCGTGTGTGGGGCTTAGGGTCGGGCCGGCTCGGTGTCCCCGTCTGCAGATCCCGGGGCCCTCACCGGGCTGGATGTAGTGTCGGGCCTCGTGGGCGCTGAGCGGCAGCACCGTGGGCAGGCCCGCCCTGGAGCGGACGTCTTCCATGAGCAGAAATCGGCTGGTAATGTAGATGTTGTCGAAACCCAGCCAGTTCAGGTAACGGTACCGGTAACACAGGGCTCTGGGGGAGTGTCCGCGAGGCCCCTCAGCACCCCAGCCCAGACTCCGCTGGGCGCCGCCCTCCCGCCCCGCACCTCCCGGGCGGCCCCCCGACGGAGGCCCCCCGACCCCGGCCCCCCTGAAGGCCGCGGGACGAGCCGAGCCCCGGCCGCCGGAGCCCCCCAGCCCCTCACTGGAGGTAGAGCAGCGGGAGCAGCAGGGGCGCGGTGTAGCCCATCAGGGCCAGGGCCTCTCGGACGCGGTGCAGCTTCACGCTGACGGCTTCCTGCAGGTCCAGGGCCACCTGGGACAGGCTCCGGGAGGCGTTGAGATCCACAGAGAAGTGGTGGGTGGCCGTGACGTTGAACTCAAACTCCTGACGCACCCGGTTGATCAAGTGCCTCACAGCTGGGGCCGGCAGGTGCCGCAGGGCCGTGAGCCAGGAGTCAGGAGACCAGCGCCTGGCATGGCTCGCGGGCCAGCCGGGCCCCCGCGCTGGGACCCAGTGTGGACTGGGGAGGGGCCTCCGCAGTCCGTGCTGTCCCCTATCCCCATGGCAGCCTGACTCCAGTGCCACCCGATGCCCTGGGGTGGGCGGGGGGGGGGGGGCCCTGATCCCCTCCCGGGTCCTGCTCTGACGTCCAGCTTGGGGTGGTGCACCTCCCTCTTGCTGGGCTTCCCTTTCCTGGGTAACTTCCTGGGGTCCTTTCCTTCTGGCCCCTGCGTTCTCATTCTGGGCCAGGAGTGGGCCCGAGCAAGGAGGGGACTGCCCCAGGAGCACCCCCTGGGGCGGCCGGGGGCAGGGGGGACACTCACGGGGGCCGATGGTCTTGCGCAAGAAGGGCTGGATGTACTCGGGGATGGTGCAGAACACCTGGACCACTGAGACCCGGAGACTGAGTGGGGGGGGGGGGGG
>NW_024412438.1:4546320-4561600 GCF_014898765.1 Herpailurus yagouaroundi | reverse complement strand
CCCGCCCCCCCCCCCGCCCCCCCTCCCCCGGCGGCAAGCCTGGGCTCTCTCTCACCGCTGGCCAGTCCGCATAGCACCAGCTTGAAGGGCGTGAGCACGAAGCACAGGTGATAGGCTCGCGGTACGGTCCTCATGCAGCTGTCCTTGGCGCCGTCGAAGACCCGCGCGCACTTCACGTAAGGGTTGCCCAGCTCGGCGTTGCACACGTCCCCGATGTGAAGGAGCCAGTACCACACGTTCCGCAGTGCCCTGGCTGGGGACGGCTGCGGGGCTGGCACGCGGCTGGCGGGAGCCGGGGCGGGGGGGGGGGGGGGGGGCGGCGGCTGCAGCGTCCCCCCAGGGGGCCGGGAGGCTCCGGGACAGCCCCCGGAGCAGGAGACGCCTGTGGTCAGGGGCCCGGCTGTGCTGTACCCACTGGGGACTAGTCAGGGAGGGGCCCGAAAGGCCCCGGGCGGGGGCAGGGGTGAAGAGACAGGGTGCGTTTTGACCCCCGCCCCCCAAACAGACATTCGAATGTGCTGACCTACGTGCTTCACGCCGTCCATGATCGACCGAAAGAACTTGCGAACCCGGTCAGCCACCTCTTTGGCCTTCTGGGCAATGGCCTTAATCTTGTTCAGGGCACCTGAGAGGCAGGGGCAGGGGCACTGTGGGGCGGCCCTCACCACCGGCCCCCGGTAGGGAGCGGGCGGGAGGCGGGTCTGGGAATCCGGGTGGAGTCGCCCAGTGAGTGAGGTCAGGGGTCTAACTGGGCGCCCCGAAGTCAGGGCCCCAGCAGAGAGGAGCGGAGCCAGAGACACAAGACGAGGGGCCGCGGGGGGCCTTACTGACGAGGGGCCGCTTGGCCCGTTCCAGCGCTTCGGCGGTCTGGTTCAGGGCCAGCTCTGCCCCGCAGGCCACGGCCTTGCTGGCCTGAGTGAAGTTGTGCAGGGTGTTGGCACAAGGCCCTTGCAGCACCAGCCCAAAGGCAGCCACCATCAACAGGGCCCGGCCCTGCTCTGGGGGAGACGGCTCCATCAGAAACAGGACTCCAGCCTTGCAGGCGGCAGCATCTGTAAGCCTCTCAAGGAAGCCTCCAGAATATTTCCCTCGAGCCTCCCCCTCCCCCAGGATCCCTCCTGCCCCTCCCCCTGGGTGCCTCGCTCACTGGAGAAGGCCTGGGGCAGCAGCAGGAGGACGGTGACCCGGACCTGGCGGGAGAAGCCCATGCCCAGGCCGAGGAAGGCGGCCAGAGTGAGGGTGCCCACGAGGCAGGCCCAGGGGCTGTGTTCTTCCACCAGCAGCTCCAGGAGCCCATAGGCCGTGGCCAAGGACAAGCCCAGGGCGAAACCCCCCACGCTGCGGACCACGGCCCGCGACGTGCTCGGCTCCTCGGCCCCCACGGGGGCCATGGCCGTCGGGTCCAAACGTGTGCCTGTTTCCAGGAGACGCCCACGGGGTTCTGGGGCTCTTCCGGGCTCCCGGAATCCCTCCCCACATTCTAAGGTTCTGAGGCTTGTACCACAACTGTGCTGGAGGGCCTTACCCAGCTGCAGGACTGGGGAGGGGGAGGGAGGTCTCGAATCTCCTGCCCCAAGTCTCAGAGCAGAGGGGCGAGAGACACAGACCAGACAGGCTGTGGGCGCGGCAGAGGGGCCGGAGCGGAGGACACCTGTGGGACGAGAGCGGGTGCAGACTCATGGCCATCACACCTCATCGGGATGGAGCCACAGGGCAGAGGAAGCTCCCCCACACCAGTGAGTCAGTCCCAGAGACCCTGCCCTTCCCCAGGGCCTCCCAGCCCCCAGGCATCCGTCCAGTGTCTCCCGCCCCCCCCCTCCCCCCCCGGGGGGGCCCCAGGGGCCCCCCCTCTCACCCCGCGGGCCCCCCTCCTCCAGCCATGCCCTCTCCTCTTCTCCCCCCCCCCCCCCCCCGCCTTTCCCCCGGGCCCCCCCCCCCCCCCGCCTCCAGGAGGCCCAGGTTCCTGCAGGTCCCCCAGCCTCTCCCCCCGCAGGCCCCTAACCCTGATGAAGCGCGTCCCAGCCAGGAGAGTGGGCCCTTGGCCCTGCTGGGCTAACGTACTTGACCCCGCAGCCGTGCAGAGGCTCCTGAACTGGGGGCTGCCGGCCCCCTGTGGCCGTTTCCTGAAGCGCCAGCCCGGAGAGTTTCCGGTCACTGCTTTCCTGCTGGGGGCAGGCACTGGAGGGCTCCTGGCCATGGGTGAGTGTGGGGCCCCCCGGGGCAGGGGTGGGACCCGTCTTCTGACCTAGGACTTGACCCGTGCACTCGTAGGTCTCTTTCAGCTCCTGGTGAACCCCATGAACATCTATGAGGATCAGAAGGTGGTGACATTGTACAGCCTGGTGGGTTAGTGCTGGCTGAGGACAGGGAGGCTTTGGAGGCTGGGGGGACAGGCCTGGAGAGTCCTAGGAGGGAGTCCCGTCTTGTTTCTTCTGTCCCCAAGTGTCCCTGTGGCCCCAGCCCCCTCCCGGGCTTTGCAGGGAGATTCAGGGAGAAGAGGAGGACCCAGTCTTGTCGTCTAGGGGCCCTTCCCAACCGGAAAGGACTCCGTGTTGCATGATGCAGTTCACACCCATCTCTTCTGGCCTCTCTGGCCTTGTGTCCTGCCCCTCCGTCCGTTCGTTCGTTCGTTCGTTCGTTCAGTCAGTCAGCACTCACTGAGTCCCCACGAAGCTTCAGCAGTGAACAAGATCTGCGAGCCTCGGGTGGGGACAGTTAGGCAGTAAAGGAACACTGAGTAAGAGCATTTCTGATGGTGACAAGGGCGTGAAGAGAGGAAGCTGGGGGTTTGGGAGGAAAGTGGCTGGGGCGGCGCCGGCCTGAGTAGTCAGGGAAGGCTTCTCGGAGGCGACACTGCCGTGGGGGGGCTCATGTCGAGAGGGGCCAGGCTGCAGGAACAGAAAACCCACCTGCAAGTGCTTTAACCACAGAGAAAGTTGGTTATCTCAGGTAACAACAGGTTTCCAGGTCGAGTGGTGTTTGGAGTCTGGATAATTCAGCAGCTGGGTCAGCCCCCCAAGGACCCAGGTTCCTCTTGCCTGGTTTCTCCGCCATCTTTGTTTTTTAATTCTATTGTTTATTTTTTAATTTACCTCCAAGTTAGTTAGCATATGGTGCTACAGTGATTTCAGGAGTAGACTCCTTAGTGCCCCTCCCCCATTCAGCCCATCCCCCCTCCCACCACCCCTCCAGCAACCCTCAGTTTGTTCTCCGTATTTATGAGTCTCTTCTGTTTTGTCCCCCTCCCTGTTTTTATATTCTTTTTGTTTCCCTTCCCTTATGTTCCTCTGTTTTGGCTCTTACAGTCCTCATATGAGTGAAGTCCTATGATTTTTGTCGTTCTCTGACTAATTTCACTTAGCTAATTTCACTAATAATAGCCTCCAGTTCCATCCACGTAGCTGCAAATGGCAAGATTTCATTCTTTTTGATTGCCGAGTAATACTCCAGTGTGTGTGTGTGTGTGTGTGTGTGTGTGTGTGCGTGTGTGTGTGTGTGTGTGTGTGTGTGTATCACATCTTCTTTATCCACTCATCCATCGATGGACATTTGGGCTCTTTCCGTCCTTTGGCTGTTGTCGACAGCGCTGCTGTAAACGTGGGGGTGCGTGTGTCCCTTCGAAACAGCCCACCTGTATCCCGTGGAGAAACGCCTAGCAGGGCAATTGCTGGGTCGTAGGGTAGTTCTATTTTTAGGTTTTTTTTTTGAGGAACCTCCATCCTGTTTTCCAGAGTGGCTGTACCAGCTTGCATTCCCACCAACAATGCAAAAGACATCCTCTTTCTCCGCATCCTCACCAACATCTGTTGTTGCCTGAGTTGTTCAAGTTAGCCATTCTGACAGGGGTGAGGTGGCATCTCAGTGTGGTTTTGATCTGTATTTCCCAGACGATGAGTGATGTTGAGCATTTTTGCATGTGTCTCCGCCATCTTGGGCCTGGCGACCATTCCGCCTCGGGTTATGAACTGGCCGCGGCAAATCCAGGCATCTTGTCTTTATACGACAATGTCACAAGACCAGAACATTCCTTCTTCATGTCTCCTGTAAGGAGGAGGAAGACATTCCTGGACCCCCAGCCGGCCTCCCCAAACGGTTCTCTGACCAGAGCCACCTGACCTGTGTTGGGCCAGAGGGAGCGGCTCCTTCTCTGACCACAGCCCCCACTGATGGCCTTTCCCAAGGACCCTTGCTTGCTGCTTGTTCTCATTTACAAGACCTGCTCACATCATTGTGACTGTTTCTAGGGTTTGAAAGGTCCGAGCCAGTCTACACCAAAGGTCCCCTTGCTGCATTCTCCATCCTCTTCCCCACTTGCACCCCTGCCCCCCTCACCCCTTGTCCCCAACCCCCAGTCCCCTGCCCCCCACCTCCCACCCCCAGTCCCCTGCCCCCAAACCCCTGTCCCCAGCCTCCTGTCCCCTGCCCCATGTCCCGTGCCCCCTGTCCCCCTTGCCCCCGACCCCCTGCCCCCATCCCCATGCCCCCCCACCTCCCACCCCCCGCCCTCCCTGCCCCCAACCCCCAGTCCCCTGCCCCATGTCCCGTGTCCCCTGTCCCCCCCACCTCTCCGCCCCCTGCCCCTTGCCCCCTCACCCCCTGTCTCCCACCCCAACCCCCAGCTCCCTGTCCTCAATCCCCAGTCCCCTGTTCCCTGTCTCCTTCACCTCCCTGCCCCTAACCTCCAGTCCCCTCCCCCCTCCCTCCCCAACCCCTTCTCCAGCCCTCCCCCCGCCCCCTGCCCACCCCCTGCGGATGGGGGTCCCACGGTGGAGGGGGGGCCTGCCTTGTATTTTTTTCCCCACCTCCTTCCTCTTCTGCTTCTTCTGATGTCAGAAGGGATTTGAGGGAAAGGGCCTCAAGCTCGCCGTCCTCAGTGCTGTGCGGGGCCCTCTGCCCTGGCTGGCAGGCTGTCCCACTTCAGGGGCCTTTCAGGGCATCTCTGGAGGCTCCGTGTGGACCTGGGAGGTCCCGTGTTCCTGCTCAGAGCAGTTCTGTTTGGCCGACGCCTGCAGCTCCTGCCCCCCGGCCTCTTCTGTGAGGGGCCCCTTGGGTCTCTCTGCCCCCGAAAATGCCCCCTTGTCCCAGAGAAAATGCACACGTCCTTGCCCTGCCTCGATGACGACCAAGCGTGGCTCCCAAGTCGTGGTCCCCCATGTCCCCTGGAGGGAGGCCTGCCGGCACTGTGGTCACCTCTCCTCCCCCTCTGTGCTCCAGGTGCTGGGGTTCAGCGGAGGCCGCCTCCCTCTGCCCCATCTCTGCAGGGGCCCCGTGGGGTCTCTCACTTGGCACAGATGGAGCGCCTCTCCCCTCCCCTTCCAGAAAATTCTGGCTTCTGGTCTTGTCTTTGTATATTCTGGTTGGTAGAGGGCCAGAGACCAGTTTTTCCCTTGTGGACGCCCAGGGAGGACACCCACAGCCCCCTGGGGCTCTCTTCGGAATGCAGGGCAGCGACTTGTCAACAACCATCCTCCGTTTGAGTCTTTGTCCAGAGGCTAAGACCACAGAACAAACCCCTTCCCGTGTCCCATTGTACCACGACGGGGCTACACAGATCCACATTCACCCCCGGGGGCTGTTGCCCTTGAACCGAACTCAGGTTGCGTGAGAAGGAACGTGGCAAGGGGCGCGACTCGCTGCTCGGGGCACACCTGTGTGACTGGGGGAGCCGGCCTGGTGGGGAGGGGGGAGCAGGGCCCTGGTGGGGTTGGGGGGGGGGCGGGTTCCATGGCTCAGAGGCGGTGCCGCCTGGCGGATTCTGGGACCGGCAACAGGCCTGTGTGGGTCAGTGAAGTGGGTGAAGGTCCGAAGCTAGGCGGGGGCCAGGTCAGAGGGTCCACAGGCCACGTTACGGGCCACGTTACGTTATGGGTTGGATCCCAAGCATGGGAGAAAGCCAGCAGGTGGTTTGAGGCAGAGAAGGAACACGATCAGGTTTGTGTTGACAAGGTCACTCTGGCTGCCTCGTGAGCACTGGGGGACAGGCTAGTGAGAGAGGGGGGACGTCGGGACCGGTTGGCCCCAGCCAGAGGCAAGGGGGTCCCTACGAGGGCGGGGGACACAGGGGGAAGTGTAGGGACTTAGGATTCGCTTTGGCGTCAGGGGCAAACACTATTTCACAGGAAGCTTCTAGGTCCCCCGACCAGCTCACGCTGTTCCTTTGGCCTGGAATGCCGTCCTGCCCCCTAAGGACACTTACTCACCTTCAGCCCCAGCTGACACATCATCTGCTCTGCCCGGCCCTCCCAGCCCCACCCTCCTCCCCACAGAAACCCCCGCTCCCTCAGCTCCCGCGACGCCTCCCGTGCACTGAGCGCTCGAGGGTAGTCATCTGTCCACCCGGCCGTCTGTCTCCCTGCATGACGAGCTCCGAGGAGCTCACTGTCTCCTTGCAGAGACCATAGGGAGACACTCGGAAGCGCGAACACAGACCGGCAGGGCCGTGACTCAGGGCTAAAATTAGGGGTGGAGGTGGTGAGTGTGGGAGGGCTCAGGGCACGGGGAGTCCTGGGGTGGCTGTGAGGACCGGGGACTGTTGCCAGAATTGTTCTCTTGCTTTCCTCGCTCCCTCAGCACGTAGGGCCTGTGGGAGTCCAGCCTGGAAATGACAAGTGCTCGCTCCCTTCCCAAACACAAACACACCCTCCTGCACACAGTCAGTGACCATGGCTTCTCAACCTCCCGCGTCTCTCCAAGCCCTTCCAGAGCCCGCCGCAGCTAAGCTCTGTACAAGGCTGTTGAATGAATGAATGAATGAATGAATGAGTGGCCTCGAAGGCCTATTAGAGTCCGTGTAAATGGAGGCAAAGGCAGTACGGTGATGGTTCTAGAAAGAAGCTGGGGGGGGGGGGCGGTGCTCCGGTAAGCCTGGTGGTGGGCCCAGGGGGCATCTTCACTCTGCCTCACCACCTGCCGCTCTCTCCTGACAGGCTTGGGGGCCGTGGGCTGGGGGACCTCCCCTCACATCCGCTGTGCCAGCCTCCTGCTGGTACCCAAGATGCTGGGCAAAGAGGGCAGGCTCTTTGTGCTGGGGTACGCCTTGGCTGCCATCTATGAGGGTGAGTGCGTGCCCTGAGAGAGTCCCTCCACATCTCCAGGCCTCCTTAGTTTACACAGGAAAAACAGTCCGGTGTTGATGAGATGACCTCTCACCGGCTTCTGGGCCCCATCCCCGCACGGCTCCAGCAGGTGGCCCCCGTATGCCGAGCAGGAGCTGAGGGGACCTTCTGAAAGCGGCCTAGCTGCGGAGGGAGACCCCCTGTGCCGTCTTCCCCCAGGACCCGCGGCCAATCTGCGGCACAACCTCAACGAGGTGGTGGCCTCGCTGGGCTGCACGGTGGAGCTGCAGATCAACAACACGAGAGCGGCCTGGCGCGTCTCCACCGCCCCACTGCGCGCGGTGTTCAAGGGCCTGCTGGTCAGCACCCTGCGCGGCAGGGCCTGGGCCCCTCTCCCCAGGGGGCTCCCACACCTGCGCTGGGAGCTGTGACCCCCAGACTGTTTCCCAGCCGGGCACCCCCGGCAGTTTTTGCAGGACTGTCCTGAAACATGGCAGGATGTGCCCTGGGCACTCAACGCCAGGAATGCCCCCGCCCCCGGTCATGGGACGTGCCCCCCCCATCTCCAAACACCTGGGTGGGCGGGGCTCTGAGCAGCTGAACCTGAATGTCAGGAAACCGGTGGCCTTGGCCTGGAGGAGTCAGGAAGCTTCGGGCCGGACGCTGGGGTTGCAGGGGTTGGAGGGTTGAGGAGTTGGCGAGACCGGCTGACCGCGGGGACGCTGGGGACCGGGGACATTGAGATGGCAGAGTGGCCTGGGAAGTTAGTGTGAAGGGTGAAGTCCAAGGGCCTGGAGAGCCGGGAGGGGGCAGAGAGGAGGTGCCTGGTGGGACAGTGGAGCATAGGGTGAGGGGCTGTCTCAGGACTCCCCGAGGGCCCGAGGGCGGAGCCAGAACTTGGCGGGGGTGGGGTGGGGGGAGGGGCAGGGGGGTCGGTGTGACCTCTTCTTCCTCACCCTCCAACCCCAGGGCAGCAAAGTTTCACTGAAAGCCGAGACGCAGAACCTCTCCAAGGCCTTCGAGGACCTGGATGCCCAGGTGAACAGCGAGATGGGCTACAGCCCCGAGGACGCTGAGAGCCCAGAGGGGACGGCCCGCGGCGTGGGGACCCACCGAGCCCCGCCTTCCGGGCGCCGTCTCTCCACACAGAAGATGTACGAGCTGAAAACCAGGCTGCGCTGTTCCTGTGAGGGGCGCAGGGGTGCGGGCAGGGGGCCGGGGCCGGGGCCGGGGGGGCGAGGGGTGGGGGCCTCAGGCACCCTGGCCCCCTCCCACAGACGTGGTGGACCGGGCCATGCTCAGCTGCCGCCGCTGGTTCGACCGAAAGCACGAGCGGTGCATGGAGCGCGTCCGGGTCCCGCTGCTCAACCACCTGCTCTGCCTGCCCATGAAGTTCAAGTTCTTCTGCAGTATCGCCAGGGGTCAGCCAGGGGTCAGCCAGGGGTCAGCAGAGTAGCAAGGGGAGGGGGACACCAGCGCCCAGCCCGCCCCGCCCCCCCACTGTGGCTTTGCCAGGGGTCAGCACAGTGACATGGGGGGGATGCAGCCCGGCCCCCTCCCCTGACTGGCGGTGTGACCCGGTTTATATGCATAGGAGGCTCGGGTTTCGTCTGTTCATCTGAAAGGCGGGGGTAATAAGAGTACCTACCCCGTCAGGGGTTTCTGAGGGCTTGAGGTGCAACACACGGGAAGCTAGTAACAGGGCTGACACAGGAATTTTCTCATAAATGTTGGCTGTCATTATTCATGGTTGGCATGGTTATAAACAGGTAAGAGAACCGGGGGAGAAACGAGGCCTCGGTCCGGGAAGGGGGCTCGAGGAGAGGGGGGAGGGGAAAGACTCCGTGCGGTGCGGAGAGACAGGCAGGCTGCAGGGAGGGGCCGCGGCGGGGAGGCGGGGGGAGCGCGGCCCCTGACCGCCCTGGCTGTCCGGCCGGCAGCGATGGAAGTTTGGTGCCGCAGTCGCATCCCAGTGGAGGGCAACTTCGGGCAGACCTATGATTCCCTCAACCGGTCTGTGCGCGACCTGGACGGGGAATTTTCAGCCACTATTGACCTCAAGGTAGGAGGCGGGGCCTGGGGGCTGGGGGTGAGGGGAGCTAGGGAGGAGGGAGAGGACACAGGGCCCTGACGAGGCCCAGGAGGGAGGGAGAGGACAAGGGGACAGGTGTCTGTGCTGGGACGCCAGGTGCGAGAGGGGAGGGCGGCAGCTCCCAGCTGACGCAGGGGAGCAGGGCGGGGGGTCGCGGGGGTGGGGGTGGGGGATGGCGAGCAGCAGGAGGGTCCTGGGAAGAGCTGCCCCCCCAGTGGGCGGCGGGGGAGGGGGGACATCCGGCCGCCTGCGCCCCCACGCCCCCCAGGAAGAGAAGCAGGTGGCGGTGCTGGGCCTCAACACGAGCTGGGAGCACGTGAGCGCCGAGCTGCGGGACCTCGTCCGCCGCCAGGAGGCCCAGCTGGGGTGGACCCTGGGGCTGCTGCGTGTGCTGCTGTCCTGCACCTTCCTGCTCGTCCTGCACGCGTGAGCGCCGCGCCGGCTCGGGTGGGGCCCCCGCGGACCCTCCGCGTCGCCTTTGGGTACCGTGGCAGCCGCTGATGACGCAGAGTCAGAGGAAACGCGGGCTTTTGGTCAGGGACACGTGGCCCGCGTTCCCACACCTTGAAAGGGAGGCGTCTTCATTTATCTGCCTCCTTCGGCCTTCATCCCAGCGCGGACTTTTTTACTTTTAGCTTTGACTTTTGATTTTTCTCTTGCCCTTCACATTCCCCTTGGCTCCGACTTTGTCCATTTTTATCATCCAATCCCACTTTCATTTTCTCCCGCCTGCCGCGTTGGCAGCGACTTTCCCAACATTTGGACCAAAGTCCTCAACCCCACCCAGCCTGGCGTCCAGCTGGGCCGTCCTGGGCCTCACTCTGTTTCCCTGGCGACCTCTGGACCCTCTGTCTCCTATCACCGCCCCTCACATGCCCGAGACGGGCAGGGGCCGTCAGGGGCGGCCACAGGGGCTCCTGCTCCATTGTCCCCCCGGCTGTGGGGCAGCTGAGGGGCAGGGGTCCTGAGCGAGCCGAGGGCCCTGTGGGGAGGCAGACATGAAGGAACCATCTTCCCGCCCTCGAGATGCTCACGGTCTAGGGGAGGCAAGAGAGGGAGGCACCCAAGAAGCATGGACCGCCCGAGGGCCGCACTCGGGACCGGCTTGGGGACCCGGTGGGAGCTGAGTGCGTGCCCCTGCCATAGCTGATTCTCTTGGGCAAGGGTCCTGGCATCTTTGGGGTGCGGAGGGCAAGGCTGGGCTTGCGGCCTGGGCTGAAGTGGCCATGGCCGGAAGAGTCTGGAAAGCCCTGCGGGCCGGAGGCTGGGAGGCCAAGGTGGGTCAGAGGTTAGGGAGCCTGGCGGGGGAGTGGGGCGCGGCAGGAAGCTGGCCCGAGACGGAGGCAGGAAGAGGCGAGGGGCACCGGGTCCCGCGCCGGCTTGGGGAGGGAAGGAAGGAGGCACAGAGAGTCCGCCTCCAGGCTTTCCACCCGGTGAGGTCACCGGCTAAGGGGCAGCGGGGAGCGGGCGGGCCAGGTTCAGGCGCGCCCGGCAGCGCTCGGTCTCTCCACAAGGGGGCGCTCGCGGGCTGGCCTTGCATTTCTCCTCTTTGTCCCTTAGAGGCAGGAACAGGGTTTCCACGGGTCCCGAACCACGAGCACTGGAACTCGGGATTCCCAGTCTGCAGGGCTTACGTCATGTAACTCAGTTTCAAACACGTCTCCAATAACTTTTTGTCCTTAGTAAACTGAAACATTACGTGGGACTTTGGAGCATCCTCAGGGGAGAGGGAGCCTCGGGCACACGGAAAACACTGCCTTACTCAAGGGTGTGGTGGGGAGAAGGGAAGCAGGTGGGAAGTGAGTTTTGCTTGAAGTGACCTCCAGGAGAGGTTCTGCCGAGATGAAAGCAGGAGTCCTTCACGATGGCGGGCAGTTCTGCAGCCTTGAGGGGCTTCACGCCCCGGTGCCTTTGCTCCCGCTGTTCCCGCTGCTTGAGATCCACCCTGCCGGATCCGCGGCCGGGAAGCCCCCCTTCCCGGCCTCGTACACGACCCCCCTTGTCTTCTCGCTTGTGTGCCTGCCCGCCTGGCCCTGGGCTGCAGGCTGCCGGGAGGCAGGGCCTGTCTCCGCCTAGGACGTAAGCGGCGCTCCGCGCGTGCGGGGTGCCCCGTTGAACGAGCGAGCGTCCGGGAAGCCCGTGGTTGGGGGTGGGTGAGGACGACATGGAACCGTCCCCGTGCCCAGGTCCTTCTCCTACGTGGACAGCTATAACGGGGACATCCGCTTTGACAACATCTACATCAGCACCTACTTTTGCCAGATCGACGAACGCAGGAAGAAGTTGGTGAGTGGGCGCAGCCCTGACCCAGGGTGCCCCGCCGTGTGCGCCGTGTGGCCTCGCGCTCCAGGGGGGGCGGAGGGCAGAAGGGGGAGGGCCCTGGTGTCCGTCACCGTGTGGACGTTGTGTCCAGGGCAAGCGGACTTTGCTGCCGCTCCGCAGAGCCGAGGAGAAAGCCGTCATCTTCCCCTGCAGTCCCTTCATGCAGGCCTCGGAGACGAGAAACGTGGTGAGGGTGGCGTGGGGCGGCCCGTGGACCTGACCGCGGGCGCTGGCCGCGTGGGGCGGAGGGCAGGGGCACCTGGGAGGGCTCCAGGCCTGCTGCTCCTGTCCTCCGGCAGGCGAGGGAGCTCGCAGAGACCCTGCCCGTCCTGCTGCTGCTGCTGGTGCTGTGCGGCCTGGACCGGGCTCTCTACTCCGTCTTCAACACCATCCGCCATCACTCCTTCCTGCAGTACTCTTTCCGCAGTGAGCCCGCGCCCGGCCCCTGGGAAGTCCCCCGCCCCACCCCCGCAGCCACCCCACCTGACCTCGTCCAGTGTTGTCACCTCCTCCTGTGTCTCACCCCTCCCTGGCCATCTCAGGGTCAAATCTCAGCCCTGCAGTCTGACGGAGGGGGCCTCAGCCCCCTTTACATCCGCGACAGGGAGGGGTTAGCGTTCAGTGAAGGGAGGAAGGTCCCGCGCTGCAGAGATTTCTGTGCTTTGAAACCCCCCCCCACATCCAGTCCCCATCCTGCCCCTCCCCTAAACCGCAACCCTTTCCTGACCCCCCCCCCCATGGCCTCAGGCAGCCATAAATTGGAGGTGAAAGTCGGGGGGGACTCCATGCTGGCCCGGCTTCTTCGGAAAACCATTGGAGCCCTGAACACGTCCTCAGAGACCACGGTGGACTCCAGCAACATGCGTGAGCCACGCCGGACGCCGGCTCGGGGGCGAGGGCGGGGGCCCTGGGTCTCCCCAAGGCAGAGAGGTGGCGAGATGGGAGAGGCATGCTGGGGTTGCAGGGATGAGGGCGGGAAACAGCAGGGGAGGCTTGGAGAGCTGGGGAATGATGGCCTGGGGTCAGAGGAGCATAGACGCTAGGGCATTGGGGACAGAGGGTCCCAGCGCCCCCAGAGAGCCCTGCCCACGATGGACACTTTCTCTCTGTCCGTGCCGTGCTGAGCAAATAGCCCCGTGACCCCGGTGGCTACGGTGTCCCAGGTGCAGCTTGCAGGGCGAGGGGCAGGCGGGAGGAGAGCAGGGCCACCAGAGACACGTCCCGGTGGGGTGACGGCCCGGCCCTGCCCCAGGCTGCCTGCCGCAGCCCGTGAGCCTGAACCCCAGGGCCTACGTGAGGGCCGCGCTCCCCGTGGGCCTGCTGCTGTGTCTGTGCCTTCTGCAAGCCTTCGGCTACCGGCTCCGGAGAGTCATCGCGGCCTTCTACTTCCCCAAGGTACGCCGCCCCCACCTCACAGGCGTGCACCCTGCCGACCGACCCCGCCATGAGGGGACGCGCTGTCACTACCCCTGACGACCCCCCCTCCCCGACCCCAGCGAGAGAAGAAGCGGGTCCTGTTCCTCTACAATGACCTGCTGAGGAAGAGGGTGGCCTTTACGAAGCTGAGAAGGGCTGCCATCGTGAGCCGGGCGCAGCAGCAGAGGGCCCCCGTAAGTCCAGGCTGCCCACCCCCCCACACCGCCGCCTCCTGTGGTTCTGAGGACCCCGGGAGGGGCTTCTCCCGCCGCTCCGTCCAGCCCCGGGGGGCCGGCCTGCGGAGCTCAGCAAGTTCCCACGAGATGCACACCAGGGGCCCTGGACGTCCGGCTCCCGGGGGTCAGGGCCGAGTCTGCCTCTGTCCCCCCGCGTTCGGGCCAGCCTGAGACACTCAGTGGGCCATCAGGACGCAGGCAGAACAGAGGAATCAGATTTGATACAGCCTGACTAGAAGAAAGCAAGGGGGCTCCCCCGGGATCAGGGGACCCGAGGCAAGCCACAGATGCTACTGCGAGGTCACAACAAGAAGCTCGGGGCCTCTGCCGGAGGTGGGGAGGCAGGTGGGCTGGGGGTCAGGGAGGCATCATGAAGGGGCACGTGGCGGAAGGACAGAGCACATGGCCAGGAGAAGCAGGTTCCAGCCCACGCTTCCTCATCAAGCTGTGTGACCTTGGCCGTGGTCCTCAAGGGACCTCAGAGGGTGGACAGATCTGCAAGGCCTGTGCAGAGATCAGTGGCAGTGAGGTGTGGGGTGCTGGTGCCAGAGGGCCTGGGTTTGAATCCTGGTTCCTTCGTCACCATGGCAACGGGATCTGCGGTGTTTACTTAAAAGCTGTGCCTTGGTGTTTCCCTTCTGCAAGACGCAGTGAACCACTTCTCCATCTGGTTGTTGAAAGGGTTAGAGGAGCCTCGCTGTCATGGAGCAGGCGCCTAGCAACTCCCACGCACACGTTGTCGTCATGTGACCCTTCTTGGTACAGGACCCGTGTTGTTTAAAAAAAAAAAAAAAAAAAGTAGCCATTCTTATTTCACCAGCCCTAACAGAGCTCTTGGAAGTGAGAGACCACATTTGCTGAAGTTTTCCTCTAGGGCCTAGGTCCCCCACCCCGTGACACACGGAGGCTAAATGAGCATCTGCTGAGACAGAGCGCACTATGAATCCATGACCTGGTCTGGAAGTAAACTGGACTCTCAGGGGCAGATAGAAGGGCATTCGTCCCAAGCTAGGGGAACAGAACGAGCGAAGTCTCAGAGCCCGAGGGGAATGTCAAGGGCCAGGGCTGGTCTGGGGGGCTGGCCAGAGGACGCAAAGTTCAAGTGGGGGTAAGTTAGAGCAGAGGCTGGAAAGGGACCGGAGTGTGGAAGGCTCTGAAGGCCGAGGCCAGGAGTTCTGCCGCTGACATGCAGCTTCTTGAGCAAAGACTGAGCTGATAAGGTGGCCTCTAGAGAATTCCCGGTAATAGTGCGGAGAGAGGGGGGAGCCTTCTGAAGCAGGCTTGTAATCTGGAATCAGGGCAGCTGCGTGCAGCCAGGTCTGGCCGTTGACTATCTGTGCGCCTTTGGGAACTCGCATAACCCTTACGAGAGTCCCCTTTCTGGCCTGTAAAGCGGAGAACACAGGGCTAAGAGTCTTATGTGTCCGACTCACTTCTCAGCCCACCCCGCGAACAGATCAGGTGGTTCACAGGGAGGTACAGGTGATGGTTGTTGCTGCTCCCAGCTGGGGGAGTGGAAGCTGCACCCCCAGTCTCCATCACCGAGCGGGGGGAGGGAAGCTCCCTAGGCCCATTTGCATGGCGACCTTGCCCTCCAGGCCCCGCTCCCCGCACCCCTTCTCTCCCCCGGGCTCCCGGCAGCGCCACCACCTGGCCGACGTCCTGCACCGCCGCTGCCCGCTCCTGCGCCGCTGGCTGCGCCGGCGCTGCGTGGTGTGCCAGGCTCCCGAGACGCCCGAGGCCTACGTGTGCCCGACGCCGGACTGCGCGGCCGTGTACTGCCGGTCGTGCTGGGACGACATGCGGCGGCGGTGCCCGGCCTGCACCCCGCGCGAGGAGCTCTCTTCCTCCGCCTACAGCGACAGCAACGACGACGCCACCTACGCCGAGTGACGGGGCGCCTGTCGCTGTCCCCCCTCCCCAACCCGCTCGTCCGCGTTTAATAAAAGCCCCTGCACTCCCGACGCCTGCGCTTCCCAGGGGTCTGAGCCGCCCACCGGATCCCCGCAGAACCGGGCCGCCGACGGGACGCGGGAGGGCAGCCAAGCTGCTGGGAAGGGGTCGGCCCCCGGACCGGGAGGAGGCGCGCCGCCCAAGCCGGTCGGACCGGGCCTCGTTCGGCTCCCACCCCGCGCAGCAGCGGGAACGCGGCGGGGCCG
>NW_024412438.1:4509463-4511320 GCF_014898765.1 Herpailurus yagouaroundi | reverse complement strand
CTGGGACCAGGGGACACGGGCTGGGGCCAGGGGACACGGCTGGGCCGGGGGGACACGGACTGGGACCAGGGGACACGGGCTGGGGCCAGGGGACACGGCTGGGCCGGGGGGACACGGGCTGGGACCAGAGGACACGGCCGGGCCGGGGAAGATACAGGTGGGGTAAAGGACATGAGCTAGGTAGAGGCCAAGGCTGGCGTGAGGGACACACGGGCTGGGCAGCTCAGCCCCGGACAGACGCAGGGAACAGCCCAGAGGTGCCGGGACTGGGCCAGCCGGGGCAGCAAGAGCAGGCAGAGGCCATGACTCGCCGGGGTGGGACCTCGGGGAGGTCCGGCCTCTTGTGTCTTGGCCCCCCGGGGGGTCAGCGCCAAGCTCCTGGCTTTCCGAACAGCGTCCAGCTCCGGGTAATTACAGGACCGTCACCGATCCTGGCCATAAAAGGGAGGACGAAGCAGCCCAGAGACCTGGGAGAGGTAGGCCCCAGCGGCCTGGGGTCCCCCAAGCTGCTCGTGAGGGCTGTGCTGGCGAGGGCGACGCTCGGGCCTCACGTTCACGCCCCACACGCGCTTGCTCGCTCGCTCGAACCCACACGCACTCACACACCTGCAACCTCGTGACCCGCACGGTCCATCACACTTCCTGCTCAGGGAGGGGGGCCGGGGCCGCCGTCCCGAAGGGGCCTCGGAAGGGAAGGCGGGGGTCTGTTTACACAGCTGAAGGGAAGGGGCACCTGAGGCCCGCGGGCCCTCCCTCGCGGAGGAGCAGGATGGCTGACACACGTTCAGGAACTGGTCAGCTCGCTCAGCCACGCGGACCCCTCCACAGGCCGCGGGCACACACAGCAGGGTCACCCTGATGCCTGCACACACAAGCCCACCCACAGGCGGGGGCTCACAGGGTGACGTGCTCTGGGGCAGGGCTGGCAGCCAGCGGCGACTCAACAAATAGGGGTCCGTGCAAGAAACGGCATCGCCGAACCGACTGGACGAAGTCCGGAGTCCAGGAAAATCCAGGGAAGGGAGGAGGCGGGCGGTGGGGGAGACCAAGGCCATGTTTACACCCTCTGGAGACCTACAGGTCAGGCCGACGGCCACCCCGGACACAGAAACAACCCCTAGGGCCCCGAGGATGTACCCCCCACCCCCAAACAGCGGGTGAGGCAGGCGCTGCTCGCATCCACACCGGCGCACACGCACCCAGCACACCCCCTCCCGGGGGCGCCAGCGCCCCCCACCCCTAGCTGGGGAAGGAGGAGACAGCACGCAAGGAGAGGAGCCCCTCTCTCCACCCCGCGGACACGCGTGCACGCACACCAGGCCTGAGCCCGGGAGAGACACCCAGGGACAGCGGCTGCGTCCCACGTGGGGCCACGCCGCGCTGGCACCGCCCACTCTGCGCGCAGACGCCCGGGCCCAGCCGTGGGCCTGGAGCACGATCCTAGCGCTCCGGGTCCTGAGGCCCGTGGTTGGTGGACCTGGTCTGCCAGCGGGAAAGGGGTGCTCTCTCTCAGTGAACCCCCAGGAAGGCCCCTAAAACCGGCCTTGGGGGCATCCTCCACCCGTGAGGCCAAGCACACAGGCATCCTAGTCCTCACCCCGAATCAAAGGGCCATTTGGCCGGGCCGGTGGGCAGAGCTTCGAGGGAAGCGAGAGGGCCTCTGGAGAGAGGAGACGCCAGAGGGGCGGCCGGGGCCTGGGAGAGGCGACGGCGGGCTGGGGGTGTCTGTGGTTCCTACAGAGAGCGAGCGGCCACCGCGTCCTCCCTGGCGGCAGACCACAGCCTCCACGCAGGCCGCCCTCCTGCCGCGTGCACACCCTCTAGTTCCAGTGCCCCCGAGGCCCAGGGCACCCCCGC
>NW_024412438.1:4496316-4509363 GCF_014898765.1 Herpailurus yagouaroundi | reverse complement strand
CCCCCCGTGGCCGGCCCGGGGCTCAGAAGCAGCTGGCTCTCTTTTAGCCAAAAGCGCTTGAACAGAGACTCAAGTTAAAAATAGGCTGGATGTACTGCCAGAAGGTGGCAGGAGAGGAAGCTCTTTTCTTTTTTTTTTCTTTTTTTTTTTTTTCAACGTTTATTTATTTTGGGGACAGAGAGAGAGCATGAACGGGGGAGAGGCAGAGAGAGAGGGAGACACAGAATCGGAAACAGGCTCCAGGCTCCGAGCCGTCAGCCCAGAGCCGTCAGCCCAGAGCCGTCAGCCCAGAGCCGTCAGCCCAGAGCCCGACGCGGGGCTCGAACTCCCGGACCATGAGATCGTGACCTGGCTGAAGTCGGACGCTTAGCCGACTGCGCCACCCAGGCGCCCCAAGGAGGAAGCTCTTTTCTGAGCACTTATTCAGTCCCCGACACCTGGAGGCGCTGGGGACCCACCCCCCTGGGCCACGGAGTCCCCGGGACGCCAGTGACCCCCGCTCTGCTTTGTCTCCTTTACTAGCTTATTAACTATACCCTTCGAGAACTTGTTTTCGTGGTTCTTCTGGGCTTACAGAATGCGTCTTGAACGTGTTACATTCCATTTTCAAGGGACAGCATTTCGCTTCTCCCTCCTGCTCGCCGGGTGGGACCACACGTTATTTCTGCTTCAATCCCTCAGGTCTCACTTAAAGAGATTTTAGTCTATTTTATTCTATTCTAGTCTAGTCTATTTTATATTTCACTTCATTTCCTTACGTAGGCTCCACACCCAGCGTGGGGCTTGAACTCACTACCCCGAGACCGAGAGTCTCGTGCTCTACCCACCGAGAGCCAGCCGGGCGCCTCTCTTACAGAGGATTTGGAAACGAGAAAAAGGCCTTTTATGCTCAGGCACATGTTTACCTTCCTGGTGCCCTTCGTCCGTTCCTTTGTAGAGATGGATGTTTCCATCCGGCATTTTTCTTCGGCTTGACGGACTGAAATTACCTTCTTTAGAGCCGGCCTGCTGGTGACGACAGATTCTTTCAGCTTTCGCCGTCTCCCCTGAGCTCTGTCTTTACTTTTCTGAAGACGTTGCCGCCCTGTCTTCGGGCCTCCGTCGTTCCTGACGACAAGTCTGCTTCTCCTTCCCTCCTTCCGTACTCCGTTTTCCCTACGGCTGCTCTTAGGATTTGCTCCTTATCACTGCTGCTCACGGCAGATTCCGACGTGTCTGCACGCAGTTGCCTCACGTGTCTCGTGCTTTGGGGCTTGGGGGCTTCTGGGATATCTGGCTTTATGGTTTCCATCAAAACCGGAAAGCCTTTGGGCCACTGTTTCTCCAAATGTTTGGCTGTCAGCCCCTTCCCGCGTGTCTGGGTCCCCAAACAGATGTGTGGACCTGACAGGATTCCACAGCTCACCGACTTCCCCTCCCCTCCTTCCCTTCCCCTCTCCCTCCTTTCTTGCCTCCTTGTCCTTCTTCTTCTCGTCTTTTTCTGTGCTTCGTTTTAGATCGTTTCTGTGGCTAAGTCTTCAAGCTCACCAATCTTTTGTCTCCAGTGTCTAATCTGCTCTTTTTTTTTTTTTTTAAACGTTTATTTATTTTTGAGACAGAGAGAGACAGAGCATGAACGGGGGAGGGTCAAAGAGAGGGAGACATAGAATATGAAACAGGCTCCAGGCTCTGAGCTGTCAGCACAGAGCCCGATGCGGGGCTCGAACTCACGGACCGTGAGGTCACGACCTGAGCCGAAGTCGGCCGCTTCACCGACTGAGCCACCCAGGCGCCCCAGAGGTGATACCCTTCTGAGGACTCAGCTTCAAGCCTGTGTACCTGCCACAATCCGGTCAGGTGATAGAAATCACATGGTGACTTGAACAGGGACCGTTGAACATAAAATATCGTTGCTTGTAACAAGAGCCTGTGTCACAAGGGATCGGCTGATCAGAAACAGAACTCTGAGGGCGCCCAGGAACCACAGGTACCAGGAGCCGCCACACTTAGGGGGAGACAGGGCGCTCAAGGAGGAGCCCCCTCCATACCCCCACCCCCACCCCCATCCCCGCGGCGTCTGAATCCGGGGGACTGAATCCATTGGAGAATCCGAAGGAAAGGCTTCAGCCGGCAGTGTCTCTCCAGCGCCCTCCACTGACGAAGTTTGGCGTCGCGCCCACCGGCACAGGAGCTGTTCGGAGGGCTCAGCTCCATTTTCACGGAGCAGGCAGTAAAATGAGCTTAGAGCTGAGAGGCGATAACTAACGACTGGCACAGAGCGAACACTGGGGGGGGGGGGGTCTTTCCGCTCAGGCTGACGGGAACACAAAGTAATCCTGGCCCCGGCGGCGCTCAGCACTGGCCCTTCTCGCCTCCGGCTCTTCCGTACGTGCAAGCACTGCCCTGCAAGGCCGCAGCCTGGGGTGGGCCTTCCGCGGGCTTCTGGAGCCCTCCCTGCCGAGCCTGCCCCTCTCCAGGGCTCTGCCTTGCGCACCGGCCCCCACGGCCCCCAGGGTCCCCTGTCCCTCTCCTCCAGCCAGGAGGCCACCGGGCTCAGCCAGCCTGGAAACTCTCCGCAGGCAGTAAGTTTGGGCAATTTTTGAGCCCACCTCATTTATTTCCCCTCTCTCGGGGATCGCTGCCCTGTTCTGCCCCTTGTCCCACGTCTGGACATCACTGTGTCTTGAAGCACGTCTGGGTTTTCAGCTGTTTGAGGCGAGAGGGTAGAGGGAGGGCAGTCCCCGCTGCGGCACCGCGGCCGGGGTCAGGGTCCACCTGCGATTTCGGGAGAGACTTTCCTCCAAATGTGACTTTGTCTCCCCCAAAACCTGCCGGATTAAGCCATAAGGGAGCACCCGGCTGGCGCAGTCAGGAGCACGCGTGAGTCTCAATCTCAGGGTCCTGAGCGCAAGCCCCATGTTGGGTGTGGCCCGTACCGGAAAAGGAAAAGGAAAAGGAAAGAGAGGCTGCTGGGTCTTCTGCGGTCTTTCAGCCCTTTCTTGGTCTGGCACAGACTCGCACGTCTGTCGCACTCTGCAATATCCCTCCATTTGCGTGGCCGTGTGCAAACCACCTCTTTTCATTGTATGTAATTCCTTTTATCACAGTAACACGTTACATAGTTTAAAAGGCCAAATGGTGGGCGAGGCGGATGTCAGCCACGTCCACTCTCACCTCAGTCTCTACTTTCTGATTATTTTCTTCTCCGCTTCTTCTCTCTTAACTCTGACAAAAGACCAAGCGGGCTGGGGGTGCTGGGTGGCTCAGGGGTCAGGCGTCCGGCTCTAGGTTTCAGCTCAGGTCACGATCTCACGGCTGGTGGGTTGAAGCCCCACACTGGGCTCTGCGCTGGCAGCACGGAGCCTGCCTGGGATGCTCTCTCTCTGCTCCCCCCTCCTCCTGCTGAAAATAAATAAATAAACTTGAAAAAAGGGAAGGGAAGGGAAGGGAAGGGAAGGGAAGGGAAGGGAAGGGAAGGGAAGACCCAGCAGGCAAAGCATCGGGTGATGGGGCCACAACTACCTACTTCAGCAGCAGGGACCACTGTGCGACTGACCCCGAAACAGTGATCACCTTGACCTCTGGCGTCCACCTGCAGACCCACCCCACCTTTGTCCCGCACTTGCCTGGCGTGAACCTGGACGCGTTTACGGCACCTCGGAGACAATCCCTGAGACACTGGTCGGCTGCTTCCTCGCGGTGGCCTTGCTGAAACAGATCCCCTCTTGTGTCACCACCGCTCACCTTCCGCCTTTGGGTTTGGTCAGCAGCCGGGGGCCGAGCCTGGTCTGCTTGGGCTCCCAGGACCAGGCGCCCCGGTTACGACGGGGCTTCGTTCTGACAAGGAACGAGGGCGCCCGCCACACCCCTCGCCGTTCCCACCCTGGCTCCAGGGGCGACCACCCTCAAAACTTCTGCTTGTTTCCACCAATATTTACTTTCGTGTTTCTAAATAATCTTGTTCAGCTGCTACTGCTGCTTTCTCCTTCTTTCTTTCCCCCAATTTTAAAGATTTCTTTTTTAAGTTTATTTACCCATTCTGAGAGAGAGCATGAGCAGGGGAGAGGCAGAGAGAGGGTGAGAGAGAATCCGAAGCAGGCTCCAGGCTCCGGCTGTCGGCACAGAGCCCGACGTGGGGTTTAAACTCACAAACTGTGGGGGCGCCTGGGTGGCGCAGTCGGTTGAGCGTCCGACTTCAGCCGGGTCACGATCTCGCGGTCCGTGAGTTCGAGCCCCGCGTCAGGCTTTGAGCTGATGGTTCAGAGCCTGGAGCCTGTTTCCGATTCTGTGTCTCCCTCTCTCTCTCCCCTCCCCCGTTCATGCTCTGTCTCTCTCTGTCCCAAAAATAAATAAACGTTGAAAAAATAAATAAATAAAAAAGTAAAAAAAAATAAATAAACTCACAAACTGTGAAGTCATGACCTGAGCCGAAACCAAGAGTCAGACGCTTCACGGACTGAGCCCCCCCGGGCGCCCCTATTTTCCAATCTTAGACTTTCTAGAGAAACAGACTGACTCCTTTTGATGGAGGGTGAGGACTTGGCCCTCTGCTCCCCACCCCTGCATGCATGAACACACACCCTTTGCTGCTGCCTTCTCTATACATCCAAATCCAAAATTTGGGCTGCGTCAATATTCAGCATCTAGAGTGTCAGGCAACTGTAACAATTATTCACGGTTGAGCCATGTCGTATGCTGTGATCCGTTCTGTCTTCAAACACTTTCCACTTCCCTTGTAGGCAACAACGATCCGGAAAGACCAGCAACCGAAGAGAAAACCGGCCAAAGCGCGCGTCCGGTCCACGGGGAAGAAACGCCAACGGCTCTGAAATGTTAAAGTCGCTCCACCTCACGCATAAGAGAAGTCAAAATTAACACTACATCGGGAGAGCATTCCTCATTTATCAGCTCAGAAACCCAGAAGCCTACGACCCGGCGCATGGACGAGACCTCGGAGAACAGGTGCTTTCATCCATGGGGGCGGATGGGGGTGGAACGGCGGGGCTGGCGCGGGCCCTGTGCGGACATCGAGGTCAGGTGCAAGGGCGCCTCCCTCCGGCCGGCAAGCCCGCCTCTGGGGGTTTGTCGTGCACCTGCACTGCATGTATACGGTTACCGTGGCATTCGCGTGTAAGAGCAAAGCCCCGGGAGACGCCCAAGTGTCTTTGTAAGAGAGCTGGTCACATACACGACTGTGCTACATGACACAGGAAAAAGGGAAGCTCTCCATGGAAAGACGCCCAGGGTACGGTGTGAGGTGGAAGGAGCCGAGTGCAAACGGTGTATACGGGATACAAGAAAAGAGGCGCCCGCTGGCTCCGTGGGAAGAGCGCGCAGCTCTTGATCTTAGGGTTGTGAGTTTGAGCCCCGCGTTGGGTACACAGATTACTAGAAAAAATAAGCTAAAAAACAAGAGAACACAAGCAAAGTAAGAGCAAATACACATTTATGTGAACCTTATTAAAAAACACTGGAACGAGGGGCGCCTGGGTGGCTCAGCCGGTTGAGCGTCCGACTTCAGCTCAGGTCATGATCTCACAGTCCGTGAGTTCGAGCCCCGCGTCGGGCTCTGTGCCGACAGCTCGGAGCCCAGAGCCTGTCTCGGATTCTGTGTCTCCCTCTCTCTCTGCCCCTTCCCCACTTGTGCTCTGTCTCTCTCTGTCTCTCAAAAATAAGTGAACATTAAAAAAATTAAAAAATAATAATGAAAACATTTTTTAACTTTAAAAATAAAATAAAATATTGCCTGGGTTATTTTACTGCTTTTTCTTTTCCTGATTTTACCAATTCATCCCTAAACTCTTCGTCTCTTTGACTCTTGCTGTCAATGTGATCAAACTCATCTAGCACTTTGGCAGTGCTACCTTTTTTTTTTTTTTAATGTTTATTTAGTTTTGAGAGAGACAGAGCGTGAGCAGAAGAGGGGCAGAGAGGGGGACACAGAATCCGAAGCGGGCTCCAGGCTCCCAGCTGTCAGCACAGAGCCCGACGCGGGGCTCGAACTCGTGAACCGAGAGATCATGACCTGAGCCCCCCAGGCGCCCCGAGTTGCAACTGATCTTGGAGCCTTTGCATGAAGGTGAATCTGCAAAGGTCTGAGAAGGTTTCTTGTACTGTTTCTTTGAGAACTTCCTCCCACGACGCCCTTTCTCCTGTCAGTTGGACGCCTGAGTTGTTTCTCTTTCACATTTTTCTCCCTTATTCCTCAACTCTTCGTCTACTTAATGTGCTTCCTTGGGGATTTCCACACCTGGGCTTCCCATTCCTTTGATTGTTTTTACTAACCTCTATTTAATTTCTGAGTAATTAAATTTCTAATTTATTTCTAATATCATCTTCTTGTTTCGTAAATCCTGACTTACCTCTGAAAATATGTTACTAGGGCACCGGGCTGGCTCGGTCGGTGAAGTGTGCAACTCTTGACCTCGGGGTCGTGAGCGAGCCACACGTTGGGCGTAGAGATTACTGAAAAAGAAAATAAACTTAAAAAAAAAAAACAACTAATCAGTTACCATTTTTTTAAATTGAGGTTTTTCTTTTGTTCTTATTTATTTATTTATTTATTTATTTATTTTAAGTAAGCTGTGCACCCAACATGGGGCTTGAACTCACAACCCCGAGACCAAGAGCCGTACATTCTGCAGACCAAACCCGCCGGGTGCCCCTCAGTCACCATTTCTTTCTTTCTTTCTTTTTTAATTTTTTTTTTTTAATGTTTACTATTTTTGAGAGAGACAGAGAGCAAGCAGGGGAGGGTCAGAGAGAGAGGGAGACACCGAATCTGAAACAGGCTCCAGGTTCCGAGCTGTCAGCACAGAGCCCGATGCGGGGCTCGAACCCACGAACCGCGAGATCATGACCTGAGCCGAAGTCAGATACTCAACCGACTGAGCCACCTAGGCGCCCCGATTTCCTCATCTTTAAACATTGACCTTTTCTCTGGGACGTTTTCTAGAAAAGCGCCCACTGATCTCGTTCCTGAGGACACCGTCCCGCCTCCAGGAAGCGGGTGGGGAAGGGGCAGGGGTCTCCGCACTCCCGTGGGCATGCAGACGCTGTTTTGATGCAGACGCTCCTTTGACCTGACTTGCTTGGTGTCCCTGCCGCTAACAGTCATGCCCTTCCTTCCGGTTCAGGTCCTACACAATAAAGCAACAGGAGAATGACGAGGAAGAGGAGTGTGTGTGAGCTTGCTCGTACACGTTCGTGTGCCCAGAGTCCTCCGAAAGACCTCTCCTGGGGAGTGACGGCTGGACGGGCCGAGTCTGTATCTTGGGAGAAAGGTTCCAGCCTGAGGGTCGAGCGCAAATTGCCCCGTGGCTGGAGAAGGGGGAGAAAGGGTAGAAGTGGTCTGGCCTGCGAGGGAGGGAGCCAGGGGCCCCACAGCACAGGCCCTGGGCGACCACAGTAAGCACCTGAGTTTCATGGTTAGTGTGGCTGGGGCCACTGGACGGTTTGGCCCCTGGAGCCCAGGATACAATCTACATTCATGAGTCTCTGGGGTGCCTGGCTGGCTGAGTGATGGAGCGCGTGACTCTTGATCTCAGGGGTGTGGGTTCGAGTGGCCCCACGTTGGGTGCAGAGATTATTTTCAAACAAAGTCTCTAAGTGGGGCGCCCCGGGGCTCGGTCAGTTAAGCGTCCGACTCCTGGTTTCGGTTCAGGTCATGATCTCACAGTTGGTGGGATCGAGTCCCGAGTCAGGTTCTGCACTGACTGTGGAGTCTGCTTGGGATTCTCTCTCTCTCTCTCTCTCTCTCTCTCTCTCTCTCTGCCCCTCGCTCACTTGTGCCCTCTCTCTCAAAAAACTGAAAAAGAAAGAGTCTCCCTGGGCTGTTGTGTACAGAACAGGAGCCGGCTGTTGGTGGCTGGGGGCCTGGGGGGTGGAGCTGGGGGGGATTCAGGACGTACTGGAAGGTCGGCTGACAGGGTTTGCTGAGGACTGGATGACAGATGAGAGAAAAGAGGTCGAGGGCCTCGGCCCTGTCGTTTTGTTTCGGTGCCGTTTTCGGAGGCGGGAGGCAGGGGGGAGGCTTAGCGGGGAGATCAAGGGGGCGTCGGGCGGTGTTGAGTGCGGGGGGCCGGTTAGGCATCCGGGTGGAGACGGCCGGTAAGTGTGGACATTAGGGGACTGTACAGGTCCGACGTGAGTCCTCGGTGCGTAGATGCGGCTTACAGCAGGGAGCTTGACATGATCTCTCTGGAAGCTTGGGGGCTCAGGGCGGTGCCGGAAGCCGAGCTATCCGACCAGCCTGATGGCAGGGCCCCGGGCGGTGGACGGATCGGGACCGCAGGCCGCCCACCGACAGCGAAGCTTCTTATATTCCCGCTTTTATGTAATTTGGCCTTAATAAAAGTACCTGGGGAATTGTCTGTTGGAGAATTGCCCTCCACAGGCCCCCTGGGAAAAGAACCATTGGGGAAAGAAAATAAGGTTCTGCAAGGAAATTGTGCGGCCCTGCATTTAGCCCTTTCCACCCCCTGTAAAGACTCCTCTACCTAAAGGAAGGATAGCCTCCTACATTTCCCAGCCAAGGAAGGAGCAAATGGATTTGAAAGCCCCACTCCCGCAACAAAGAAGTGTATCCATGGGCACAAGTTACTCCAACCCATAGGCCCCCTTGGCCCCCAGGAGGCATTCCAGATGATGACTGATCCTAGTCGGTTAAGGTACAGAACGGTTCATTAGTTCCTAGGTGCATTGTCTCTCTGAGAACGTGTAAGGCGTGGGTTCCTAAGGCCCTCTTGGCCCCCTTCTAGCACCTTGGACCGAGACGAACACTTTTGTTCCCCAAACCACAAACGGTTCGGGGAAACAACTAAGAGGTCATGGCCCCGTAACTGTTCCACTTGAGGTGTTGAGAGATAGACGACCTTTCATGAAAACAGCAAAGCAAATGCTCTATAGATTACAGATAAACGTAGATACATCATGAAAATAATGTAAGAAATTAATCAATAAGCAAAGGGCAGGAGGCAACGTTATGAGAAAATAACCATGTTATTCCTTAAAGGGTGATTACACATGGGAATGTTTTTAGAATCAGGTAATGTCGAGAAACACAGATGACGCACGCTACAAGGAAATCGCTAGCAAATATAATGCCATGTTTGCCACAGTAAAGTGGCCAGTCTAACCCCCTCCTGTGGTCTGTGTCCATTTTTGTTTCTGCTTTTTTTTTTTTTTTTTTTCACTTTTTTGCCGACACCGTTCATCCTTCAGGAACCCCTGGACCCGTTGGAGCTGGACTCCGGCAGGGCAGGGGGCGGGGAGCCTCCCGTGGGGTGGGGTTTGCAGGGGTGCCGTTGCTTCGCGGCTAGGGGTGCAGGAAAGAGCCGGGGGCTCCCCCACCCTAGGCTCCCCGTTCCCAAGCCCGCCCCCGCTGGCAGCCCTGGCCCGGGATGCCTTCCTCTCCCGACTCCTGAGCCCTCCCTGGTTCTGGGGAGCCAGCGGCCTCCCTGTCGGCAAGACCTCACTTTGCAGGCACCCACCTTAGCGCCTGTTCCCCTCCGGATATGGGCCCCACTCCCCCCTCAGCCTCTCAGTCAGGTGGTCCCCGGTATCCTCCTGGGGGAGCCACACTATTACCGTATCACGATTTGATTCGCACTCACTGTGCTGTGGCTTTGAGAAATAGACCCACGATTAAGCCCCATGTTCCCCGGAGTCTCTTGAAGGACAGGGTCTGAGTGTCACCGTGGAAAGAGCTGAGGATCCCGAGCCTGGAAAGGCTTCTAACTCCGGGGTGGGGGTGAAGCCTGATCCCCACCTGCTGAGCCCGCTCTCCCCACCTCCTTACAAAGCCAGCTCCCCTGGACACATACATTCGAACGGGAATAAAAATAGACAAAAGGGGCGGGGGCGGTGCCTGGATGGCCCAGTCAGTTGAGCGTCCAACTTCGGCTCAGGTCATGATCTCGCGGTTCGTGAGTTCGAGCCCCACGTAGGGCTCTGTGCTGGCAGCTCGGAGCCTGGAGCCTGTTTCAGATTCTGTGCCCCCCTCTCTCTCAACCCCTCCCCTGCTCACATTCTGTCTGTCCCTGTCTCTCAAAAATATATTTTAAAAAAAATTAAAACTAGACAAAGGGGGGGGATGAGGAAAAAGAGGCGGCCCGCCAGGCAGGGGTGCAGGCGCTGCCCGAGGCTCAGGAGCCTGCGCAGTGCTGCCCCCACCTCCCTCCCCCTCCCTCCGTCATGGGAACCAGCTGCACCTGCGCCTAGGGCGTGTGTCTAACTTCCAGGCCGAGTTCGGGGGAATGACCTTGACCTGACCCGGGAGACCCGGACAGCAGCGGGGGCTGGGCCTCCACTCTGGGTCCGCAAGCCTGCGCCTGCGCACGCCCCCCACCCGGTCCCGTGGGGAAAGAGCATCCAAGGAGATTCTCTCTCCGAAACCGCTGCGTGGCTGTGCCCGACACCCTCTCCTCTACGACCACAGCGCCCTTCAGTCGATTCCCAAACTTGAGCCCCAGGAACACTGAGCCCGGGGCTCCCCAGCTGCCTGCCACACGCCGCGTCCGCCCGCGTGTCCCACACCCTATGGGCCGCGTCAGAGAGGACTTTGCTCAGGGACGAGTGTCACAATACTCCACAAACAGCAATGCATTTATCCACACACGAAAGCAAACAGCACTTTAGAAGTTGCTGGAAGTGTAGAAACTTCATGATCCTGTCCCCAAACCCCTATCTTCGTCACATTGTTTAGGATTCTGGATACAGATCTGTCCCCTGGTCCCCAAATCGATCCTGATACTCTTCCCTTGGAGCATCACTCTTCTCAACAGACACGGGCCGCTGTCAGCCAGGCACCAGCAGAGACGGTCGGCGTCAGACCCCGTCCCTGTCCCGCCGGGAGCGGCAGTGCAGGGTTCAGGATCCCGTCCCGCACCCTCAGGCCTGCAGCCCGATGTCACCGTGCATCCACCGGGGCCGTCCTCCTTCTTTGGGCCTCTACGGGGACACGGATTCCAGCCTGATGAGGTTACCGTGAGGGATAGCACGACAGGTTGTGCAAAGTTCCTATGTGCCTGGCACGTCACATCACGGGAGCTCAACAGGTGGTCAGACTTATTGATAACAGATAAAGGTGGTGGTACTTCCCAGATGTCGGTCAAGTGTGAGAGTCACTAAGGCTACAGGAGTTCAGAGCTGCACGAAGTTCACCAGGGCGGCTCCGTGGAGAAGTGGGACTTAACTGAGCTGTCAGTTTCAATGACAGAACCCCCCGCTGAGTCTGAAGCTCAGATTAAAATGAATACTTCAGTAGAAGTGTGCCCCAAATATTGTCTGGGCCTTACTCCCACTGAAACAGTATTCACTGTTTATCTGAAATTCAGATTTAACTGGGGATGCCCTATTTTCATTTGCTAAATCCGGAAAGCCTGAACGTGAAGAGAGGGCGGCTTGCATGGCCGGGAGGCAGGGGAGGAGGAGGAGGGGCTCTGCCAGGCAGAGGGGGGAACAGGGACAGGCAAGCAGGCTGACACTGCCTTATTCTTCACATTGTCACAGTTGAGGGCACCGAGACCCAGGACCGCTGCTGCCTCGTGTTTAAACCCCCAGCCTTCCTGGCTTCCAGGCACCGCCGTCTCCCTGGGGCAGCGGGGAAACCAAGGAAAAGGACACGAACGCCACCTTCACGTGCACCCCACGCGGGGCGGGCCCTGTCCCGGCAATTCTGCTCCAACACAGCCTCTCGGCCGGCCGCCGACCATCATCAGCTGTTGTTGTCGTGGTTGTTTCTTTCCGAGAGTTGACCGCCACACCTAGCCTGCCACACTGCCACTCCCTTTAACGCTTGCGCCGAACCAGGCTGCGTCTGGGGCACTCACGTGAATCGAATGTTCCTTCCCTGCTCGGTGTGGGGCTCCGCCCTATCCGACCCCGCGACCAGCACAAAGAAGAGGGCGCAGGTGCGGAGAGAAACGCCTTTCATCCGTCAGGTGCCACGGAAGGTCATGACAAAGATCTACCACAGGTCACCTTGCCCCCCACAAATGCTGTCCCCAAGGGGTTTCCACATGAGCTAGACATTGTGTTTCAGAACTACAATCAAACAAAACCAGATGGTCTTCAAACTATACCTTGAACTCCACTAATTCTAAATTCAGCACAATTACATCTATATTCCATCGAGGCAGGGCTCGAGGACAATGAAATTTAAAAATATATCTTAAAGTGTGATGGCTGTTACCAAATTAGGTCTGCCCAGTAATCCTGATAAGAAAAAAAAAAAAAAAGAACAGTTTAGGGGCGCCTGGGTGGCTCAGTTGGTTGAGCATGGGACTTCGGCCCAGCTCATGATCTCCCAGTTCGTGGGTTCGAGCCCCGCCTCAGGCTCTGTGCTGACCGCTTGGAGCCCAGAGCCTGCTTTGGCTTCTGTGTCTCCCTCTCTCTGCCCCTCCCCCCAGTCACACTGTGTCTGTCTCTGTCTCTCTCTCTCAAAAATAAATAAACATTAAAAAAACTAGAAAGAAAACATTAAAGTATAGCAAAACTGGGGCCCCTGGGTGGCTCTGTCGGTTAAGCCTCCAACTTCGGCTCAGGTCATGACCTCGTAGCTTATGAGTTCGAGCCCCGCGTCGGGCTCTGTGGGGACAGCTCAGAGCCTGGAGCCTGCTTCCGATTCTGTGTCTCCCTCTCTGCCCCTCACCTGCTCGTGCTCTGTCTCTCTCTCTCAAAAGTAAAAATTTTTTTAAAGAAAAAAAACAGTTTAATTCAACAGATATGAACCAAGAGCCCTCTCTGGGCACGGAGCTGAAAGGGAGGCACCGCTAAGACCCAGCTCTGGTCCCCACAGGGCATGTGACGGCAACAGACACAAATTCAGTTGAATTTCAGAAGGGAAAGGACACAGTGAACTTTGCTAAAGACATGATCTCACGGTTTGTGAGTTCGAGCCCCGCGTCGGGCTCTCTGGCTTCAGATCCTCCGTCCCCCTCTCTCTACCCACCTCCTCCAACCGGCTCCCTCTCGAAAATAAACACTTAAAAAAAAAAAAGGAAAAATGTCAAGGGGGCCCAGCGGAGGGAGTCCTTCATGCACAACGTGGGGAGGTGGTGCTGAGCC
>NW_024412438.1:4484981-4496306 GCF_014898765.1 Herpailurus yagouaroundi | reverse complement strand
AGCGGAGGGAGTCCTTCATGCACAACGTGGGGAGGTGGTGCTGAGCCACCGGGAGGTCTCAGTTTGACGGTGGCCCAGGCAGAGAGAGAGACTGAGAGAGGGAAGTGTCAGCAAAGGTGGAAAGGAGCCATGACGCAGGAGGGTCATCCCAATCATCATCTAACTTATCAAATGTACACGCAGTATCCTAATTATTACGTGTTGTCAAATATTATCACGCCCGCTCGCTTCAGAAGTAAAAATCACACACCTGCATTATGACCCCTACGGGCCTTTAACTGATGATTTATAAGTACGGTGGCTTTTACAAAGATGCTAATTTCCCAGACTACACCACCCTCCCAAGTCCCGAGGCCCTTCCCGCACATTCCAGCCCTGGGAACACATGCCGGGCCAACAACGGGCTCCTTCTCTGGCCGCCCGAGTCGGCCGGCCCCTCCGCATCACTGCCTCAAAACTCCCTCGTTAACCCGCGCTCCGGGCCACACAGGCACACGGGTTACCAGCTCCCCATACGCAGCGCCAGACAGGAAACACATTTGGAGGATTTTAAACAATTTTAAAATGTGCCTTCAAATTTTACAACTCGCTTTACTCGCCCGAGGGAGGAACCAAGCCCTTTATATAAATATCACCCAAACAGGCCCGCTCTTTATCCCACCCAGCTCGGGGCTCTGGGCTTTTCGGTGTGAGGCGTGGGGTGAGTTTGGGAGGTTTTGTTTATTTTGATTTTTTTTTTTTTTTTTCATTTCATCTGTGTCTTCTGCGGTCACTGGCCTTCTCAGTCGTGTTTACTTTATAGGTGCTCCGGTAGCCACACACACAGCCCAGGACAGACCCTGCACTACCCGGGCGGCCTGTGTGGGGAAACACCCAGGGAAAGAGCCTCCCGACCAGGCGGCCAGCGGTCCCCAGGGTCGGGGCGGCTGCGCAACAGAGGAAGGGCCCCTGTCCTCCTAGTGGCGACCGGGGGGTGGGGGGGGGTGGGGAGGCACCCAGAGTGAGCCGGGTGAGAAGGGCCCCTCCTGGGCAACCAGCCTCCCACCCGGTGCCCTCACCCGCGGGGGCCCAGGGCCGTTTCACTCGCAGAGCTGTCACTGGCTCACAAACTGGGGTGTCCAGTCAACCTGTCGTTATTCCTTGTATTTGGGGTTTTTTGTTTGTTTGTTTTTTGTTTTTATTCTTTTTTTTTTTTTATTCCTTATATTTTGTATCACCTTTGGCAAAGCACGACTTACGCGCAATAACGTTCACACGTGTTCAGGATCCAGGTTGCCGGCGACTTTCGACATCCTCCAGGCGACCAGCACCCCGTCCGGATAAACAACACTTCAGTCTCCCAAGAGAGCGGCTCCTGCCCCTTCCAGTCAGACCCCCATCCGCACCCCCCTCTCCCAGTCAACCGCTCACCCGCTTCTGGTCACTGTGATTAGATGTGCCTGCTCTGGAAACGGCAGCCCCCGGTTGGGGTCAGAGGCTGTTCTCTCCCGGCACCCGCCTTCTCCAGTCCTACAGAGAAGCCAGGCGCGTCTCCTGGCGTGCAGGGATTTGCTGCTGCGGTCTACATGCGGAGAGTCCCGCGTGGGAGCCGGGGGAGAGGCGGCTGGGACAGAGGGAGGTCTCAGGTGTGTCCTCGGCCTCCTCAATGGCAGGGACAGAAGGCAGATCAGGGGCTGACCAGGGCCTCGGGGCCTCCGGGCCCGAGTCTGGGTCCTCGGTGACTGAGTGTAGCCCAGAGTTGGAGAGGTGCCTTGTCCCTAACCTGCGCCAGGGACCCAGCCCCACCTGGGGCTGCTCAGCCCTCCTCCCCCTCTGCCTGCCCGATGATGCCCTTGGCCGCTCGCGCCCAGGGCAGGGTGGTTCTCAAGCTGGGCCCAAGCTTTCTGCCAAGAGAACCCTTCCTGGGAGCCCATTGGCTGAGTGTGTGCCAAGGAGGAAAACCACCCAGCAGCGGGAAGGCACACCTCACAGGACACTCCCTGCTTCCCCAGGGCTCGGCGGCAAAGCCCGCGTCCTCAGACAGGACTGGACATCCTGCGACACAAAACGTGGCGGGTCTGCCCTTGGTCCGGCCCCGGGAACAGCGCAAAGGAAACCTGAGATCGCCAGCACTCCGAACTGGGACGCCCGGGACGCCGGGGGTGGGGGGTGGACAGGGAGGTCCCTGCCGCCCACCTTCCCCCAGCCCAACAGCAGTGGCCAGCTGGGACAGGTGATGAGGAGCCCCGTCTGAGGGGGACCTTACGGGGGGGGGCTGGGGGGCCACGTCAGGAGGCAGGAGCGGCAGCCGCGTGGACTGGACTTCGTCACTGTCACTGGGGGCCTTTGCAGTAAAGTCACAGTTGCCACAGTAACAGCTGGTCTGGTCCTGAGGTCTCTTCACGAGCCAGGTTCTCCAGCTTTCCACGCGCTCTGTTTTCTCGGTACATCATCTCACGTAACCCTCGCCATGACCCTTTGGTATTTCATAAATGAGGAAACCGAGGCACAGATGTGATGCGCCCAGGGTCACATCCTAGGGAGTGACCTAGTGCAGTCACAGAACTGGGACCCCAGCTTGCCGTCTGCCTCCGAAGCCCAAGCTCTCAGCCCAGGTGAGGCCCGGAGAAGCAGGTGGCCGGGGGACAGGTGCCTCCGCCCCTCCCTCCCACACTCTTCCCCTCCCCCCCTCCTCTGAAACACAGCCGTGCCCCTCACCAACCTGGACTCCCACCCTCTGTCTTGAAAGCTATCCCCACATGTTCCTCCTGGGGCCTCCTTCCTCAGTTCCCCCTATGCATCTCCAGGCTCCCTGAATGGGGGGTGGGGGGCCCACTGGTTCTCTCCTCTTTATCTACAACTGGGCCCACGTTTCTCCATCTGGAAACAGTCCCTCCCTGCACTCTGAAAGCCTCGTACCCACCAAGCTCTCCTAACGGACACCTGCTTGCCTACCCCGCTTCTATCCTGTGCTGCTCCCAGGGGCAGAAGCCCAGCTCTCCTGTAGGACTGCTCACCCCCAGCCCGCCTCCAGGTCCGGGAGTGATCCAGTGTCCTGAGCCTCACCCAGCACGGCAGTGCCCAGGCACAGGGATGGCTTTGGGAATGGGCAGGTGGCCCACAGCAGGACACGGGAATCGTTCTTGGCTCTTGCTTAAACGGCGGAGGGTTCCTCTGGGATGACTAAGGTCCTAGGAAGCCAGCCCAAAGCCGGCATTTTGCCTCCCTGGTCCCCTCCTTCCTGGATGCCCGCCTGGCTCCCCCTCCCCGCAGGCACTGCTTGCAAGGCGGCTCTGCCTTCTGCCGGATGGGCTCCAGGGCCTCCAACCGCGTTCCTGGCCCCACCTCCAGGCTGCTATCTCAGAGCCCTGCCCAAGCCGGGCCCTGAACGTGCAACTTCTCAACCTTTCCCCAAGCACTTCACAGCTGACCTGTTCAAGGAGAGCTCCCCCGCAGGCCAGCCTCTGGCTTCCACAATAGAAACGGACTCCAGGCCGCTGAAAACCGAAAAGGTTTATTTTGGAAGGAAATTCAGTAGTTCATACAATGGATGGAGAGGCCGGGAACATGCCTTGGGTGACAGGCAGGGACCAGGGTACGAGGGGCAGCCGGAGACACGGCCAAGACCACAGGAACAGCCTAGCAGGAAGCCAGTCCTCTAGTCCCCACACCCCGAGTCCCTCCTTGGCATCAGGGGCCCCAGGTGGAGCGCCTGCCTGACTGAGCCCAGCGGGAAGGCGTGGGAGAGGGAGCCAGCGGGCTTCTCCACAGCTCTGCCTCCTGCCTGGGCCCCCAACGCTGACCGGACAGCCCCACCCTCCCTCCACATCCTAACAGCCACTGTATCCCACAGAGATCCTTTCCAGAATGGCCTCGCATCTCTGTGTCCCCAGTGGCCCGCACCTTAGACCAGTATTCATTGACCTTTTCTGGGAGCAGCCACCAGAGCGGCCGGACGGGACAGTGGTCACAGCAGGACTCCCAAGCCAACTGCCTCGGTTCAGATTCCGGCTTCACCACCTACTAGCTGTGTGACCTCAGGGGAGTCATTAACTTCTCTGCACTCCCAGCTTTGCCCATCGGTAAAGTGAGGTCGCTACAGCTACCCGCCCCATATGGTGCTCGTGAAGATGATGCACATCAATGCGCACGATGAGCTTCAAAGGAGCCCGGCACCCAGAAGGTTCTGGATCGTGAGCTGATTATTACTCCTGGGACACCTCGCCCCTCCCCACACTGGAGTCTCCAAACCTTCTCTGGGCTCTGCCTTCCCTCAGCCTATGGCTCCCCAAAGAATACAACCCACCTGCTTGTCTCTGAGGCCCAATCTGAACGTCTGAACATCCCGTCCGCGGCCCATGGGAAGCCAGCCTCCCAGTAAACGACTGCTGTAAAAGGCCCCCTCCGGGATGTCTGTCCCACCTGACTCCTCCCTGACACAGGGACTCACGCCCGAGGGGAGTTTCCCCGCCAGGTCCCACAGCACTTACACACCCGCCTTGCACATCAGCTCTGTACGCTCCTGCCCTCCCTGCACCCAACCGGGCTGTGTGCCCCTCCCCCACCTTTTCTTAGCCAATCCCTCCTCCTCCGTGAGACCCAGCTCCCCAGGACCCGCAACTAGTGAAGGTGATGATGTCCAGCCCATGGGGGAGGAGGGGCGGTGAGAGGCCTGGAGGGGAAGAGCGGGCTTGGAGGCACAGACCCCCCAAGTCCTTCCTGGAACACCCACAGCTCAGGGAAGAGTGGTCTGTCCCATCCCTCAGGGCATGGAATGCCCTTGCCCACCATTCCTACCTGGGGACTCCCCCCACTCGTCTGCACCCCATGAACCTCAGGGCTCTGGGCAGCCGTGCTCCTGGGGAGTCCACCAAGGACTGCCCCGTAGGACCAGTGCCTGTGTTCCTGGGGCCCCCCAGCACCTGTACCGGGGCTCAGAGAGGTTAAAGAGTGTTCTCGTTTCTAAAGCTGGGGCGCCCCGTCTCTCCTGCTCTGTCCTGCTCGCAGGTCATTACCGGCCTCCCCGGAAGTGCCTGGCACACAAACCAGCCTCCGGAAATGTGGGTGGTGTGGGAGGTAAGCTGTACTGCAGGGACCGGCCAGGGTGGGCTGAGCCCTGGAGCTCTGTGTCTCCTCGGCCTGTCCCACAAGCCCCCTGGGGTCCCCTCTCCTCCCCCCCCCCCCACCGCCCCCGCCCAGGGGCTTTGGTGCCAAGGAGCTCCCCTCTCCACCCCTTCCGTCCACTTGCCTCCGTTGGCCCACAGCAAATCGGCACTGGGTGCCAAGGCCCTTCCTTCACAGCCGGGGCAGGCAGGCAGCGAGGTGCGGAAGGGAGGAGGCAGCCACACACGTGGGGGCCCAATTCCTGCCTGTGCCTACCTCACAATGTGAGGAGTCTGTAAAGATGAAATGGCACGTGATAAAATACGCAGCCGAACACACTGGAAGGTCGTAAAATGTTACACAAATGCAAGGGGTTCCGAGCTGGCCGTAACACGGGCATTAAACTGCAGCCTCACAAAGACATTCGCCATAAAACCTGCCGAGCTGTGGGGAAGGGGCCGGCTGGGCCCGCTCCCGAGGGCGCTGTCACCTCTGTGCTTCTCCACGTTTTCTGCGCTGATCCTCTAGTCCTTCGGCAATCAGAAAAAAAAGTGTGTAAAAGGAACACTTTTGAGATAAAAGCACCTAAGGTCCTGCCCTTGTACCAACTATGTCACGGTGAAAGCTTCCGGCCAGCGGTGGAAAGGAGGTTGATGGGCCTGTCCGGCGAATGCTCTCCTGCGACCTGCACGGGCCTGTCCACGCTGGGGGCCCCGAGGCTGGGGAGCTGGGAGCAGGGACCTCCCCCCACCCCCACTGACTGGGTTCCAGGACACAGAGGGGGGGCCCCACAAGAGCGGCCCAGAGGGTCGCGGCTTCATGCCGCAGGGCTCAAACTTGAGCTGAGAGGAAGTGAGAACAGAGCTCATTAGAGACAGAGAGAGTAGACAGGAACAGAGCATCCAGGAGACTCGGGAAGGAGAGGAGAGTGAGTCTCACCTTGGCCTGGGGTCTGGGGGAGTCGGTGGTCTTGGAAACCGTGATCCTGCCCGTCACTCCTTAGGCGCTGACTGCTGTGCTGGAAGAGGTCACTGACCCCTTGACCTTCACCGGAGGATAGGCACTCTTCCCGGAGGCGCGTGTAAGGTGTGGGGGAGGGTCCTAGCAAGAGCAGAGGCAGTTTTGGTGGGGCCCTTTCGCTTCCGTCTCAGAGGGACTCCTAGCCCTACATCCAGCAGTCTCTTCTTCCCTGCCTAGACACTCGAGGCTCACCACGATGTCCCAAAGCACCCCACCCCTCCCGAGCTCCAGACCACCCCCCTCTGGCTGCCCTCTGGGACCCTCCCGTGGAGGTCCCAGAGTGGGCACGGGGCTCTGTTCGGTGCCCACCCCTCCCCCAGGCTAACAGGTTTCTACTGGGAGCAGAGTAGGCCCCATGTGGGGGAGGTGGGCCCCAGCCCCAGACAGAGCGTCCCTTCCCCTCCCTGGAAGGTGTAGGTCGGGGCCTGAACACTGAGCCAGTTTTTCCCCCTGAGGCTAATCGGTCTAGGAAGTTGCTAGAAAAGATTTCCTTACCAGATAAAAAGAGGCCTTTAAAAGGAGAAGACCTCACACCCCCACCCCTCCCACCGCGGGCATGTAGCTCTGTGGCCGAGGCCACCACCTTGTGACCAGGGTGCTGAGGGCGGCAAAGTGGACAAGCAGAGGGCACTGGCTCCATGACCACACGGATGAGCGGCCATCCTGCTTCCAGAGCGCTCTGTGCTTTGGGAAACATAAACCTCCTGTTTAAACCGGTACTTGGTTTGCCCCCCAGGTCTGTTCCTGTCCTGCATTCCCTGCAGAAGCGGCGTTTCTGCCTCCCCCCCCCCCCCGAGCCGCCGCCCCGCCCGGGCCTGGGGCTCGGCTCTCCTCCACCACGTACTACCCAGCCCCCCCCCCCCCCCGCCCCCCCCCGGGGGCAGCCCCCCCCCCCCCCCAGCTCCCCCTCCTTGACCCACATTCTAAAATACAAATGCTAGTGCTCTATTCAAGTATCAGTGAGCCACAGAACGATGTCAAAATCCCAAGCCTGGACTCAATGACCTTGGCAACGTGGCCCCCAAACCACCTCCTGCTCTCACCTCCTGTCACACCCCCCAGACCCGTTCTGTACTTGTAGCTCCCTCGGAGTGCTCCTGCACAGCCTCCCACCCCTCTGCCTGCTCCCTCCTCTCTCGATGTGGATGCCTACTCACCTTCCAAAACCCATTTCAAGTATCCCCTCCTCTGTGAAGGCCCCCTCATCCCAAGTAAACATTCCTTCCTCGCTGAGCCCACAGCCTGTTGTCTCTTATGCCTCTATTATAACTCTTATCTTATATTCTAATTACGTATTTGCCAAGAGACTAGATTACTTTAGGGCAAGGCTATACCTCAGAGTCCCCAGGGCCTCCCAGGACAGTGACGGGAGTGATTAGCCAGTTTTTGGTGCAAGAGGCACCTGTACACGATGCCTCCTGGTGTTTCTGCTTTCTGTGCAGAAGCCAGGATCCCATCCTTCTTAGCACTGCCCAGGCCCCGACTACCTCCTACGCCCTGTCCTGCCCCACCTCCTCTTCCCCGAGGGGACTCCCAGGGGAAGAATTCCACCTTCTCTCTGAGCCTGGCCCCCCTCTGGAGTTGGAAAATCCCCAGGGGACACATCCACCAGGTTCTGGCCACCTGCGCCCTCAGGGAGAGGACTGGACCAGTGGTCAGAAGAATCTGGCTTCCATGCGGCAGCATGAAAATTCTCCAAAATCGAAGGAAGCAGATGTCGAGTTCATCTACCACGTGAGCCCCTCGCCTACTGTCCTGCACGAAGCCCCCAGCCCTAGACCAGGGCCCAGACCAGAGCGGGCGCTCCATACATGCTTGCTGACCGAAAGTCAATGTCAGGGTTGTTTGTAAGTTCCCAGAAGCAATCAGCCCTGCTTAGCAACTGAGGAGTGCTTGAGTGTGTGCGTGTGGATGCTGTTACTTGTTTCTGCATCTCTGCATTCTGAGAGACACTTACGCTGCCATTAAAAATGCTGTTTACAAAGAGTATAAGATGGAAGTTAAAAGGCAAAAAGGACACAGCAGAAATGAGTCATACTTATCACACTGTCTAACAGCAAGCAAACAAAACCTCAAGCAAAAGGCTGGCAGGCAAGGGACAAAGGTGTCAGCCCAGGGGCGGCTGGCAGGCCCCACCCCTCTGTACTCCTGTTCTCTACTTTCCCACTTTTGAAAAACTGCTCACGTCACTAATAAAGTGGGAAATATACGCTGTATTCTCCAAAAGAACACAGAGCAGAGGCTGCTCTGGGCCCAGGACTCACCAGGGAATCCCCTCCCACCTCACCCCATTGCCCAGAGATGCCCTCAGGGGCTGCTGGGGTTAGACAGTGCCCCGGGACACTGGCCCTGGCCTTCCCCACCTCCAACCACAGGGCGCTGGGCGAGGGAGTGGCAATCACTCTCTGCCTGGTCCAGACGGGGAGACTGGAGCCCGCAGGAGGGCAGCGCCCCGTCTCCCACAGGCCGGGCTCTCCTAGGGCACTCGGAAGGCTAACTAACCCTGTCCCTCGGGAATTCCCACAAAGGACTCGCTAGGGGAATTTCCCAGACAGGCAGACAGACAGACAGCCAGCCAGCCACCTCAGACAGCTCCCGCCACTGAGCCCAGATGTTTGCCTGGGGGTGGCGGTGCCGAGAGCCAACACAGACGCATAAGTCAGCGGTGAGAGGTAGTCCAAAGCAGGAGCCCAGAGGAGCGCCGCCTGGGCAGGCTGGGGCTGGGACGGGGAGGGGACCGGAGGAAGCCGAGTCTCAGAACGGAAGTGCCCGGTGTGGTCTGCGTCTGGATCGCACGGTGCCTGCAGCCCCCCTCTCGGTCCAGCAGGCGTCGCGGCGGCTCTAGGGGTGGCGGGGCGGGCGAGGGGCGCGGCGCGGCGGGACTGCCGCCTGGGCCACAGCACCTACAGCAAACTAGCCAGCTTGTACGAACGGTGGCTCGTCTGTATCCCCTACTGGTCCGGGGGCTTCCCGAGGGCAGGGGTTCTGTCTTAGCCCCACCGTCACCCTCGGTGCCCATAACAACGCCCGGCCCCTGAGCGCCCCTCCAGGTCTGACAAGCGACCCCCGACGCACAATACATGGATCGAACAGTGCAGGGACTACAACCTGGAGTGGGAATGTTGGGGACAGCGCCGAGCCGGGAAGGCCCCCCGCCCTTCTCCAGCCGGCTCGCCCCCGCCCCGCCCCAGCCCTAGACGCGCGCAGAGCGCGAACTGACGTGGCCCCGCCGGGCTGGGCTGAGCTCGCCCGAACCTGCCCGGCCGGGCGGCGCGGCGCAGGGACCCCACACGTTCCCGGCCCGGCCCCGGCGGTGGGCAACCTGGGCCACCGTCTCTGCAGAGCCGCCGCCCCTCCCCCTCCCCGGGCTGCTTTTCAGAGCGGGGAGTCCGCAGAAGGGCCGCATCTCCCGTGGCGGGGACTCCCCTCTCTCCGCACACACGTAGTGACTGTGTGCCACGCGTGCCGGGTGCCCGGCGAGGCGCTGCCGACGCCGCGGGGGACTGGCAAAGCCCGCGCTCGCGGAGCTTCGGTGCTCGGGGGCACCGGGCAGGGGCTGGCTGCCCTCGCCGGAGGCACGCGGGAGGCCCACACCCAGGGCTCCTCCCAGGGGTCCTCCCAGGTGAGCCAAGCGCGCCGGAGGCGCCGCCGGGGGGCCGGCGGGCGGGCGGGCGGGTGGACTTCGGCCCCGCAGCAGCGACGCGCTGCACGTCTGCAGCCGCGGGGCTGGGCCGCCGCCCGGGGCGGGGGCGGGGCGTACGCAGAGCCACGCGGCTACGCTCGCGAAGTGTTTACGGTCCGCGCGGGGGTTCTCGCCTCCCGCCGCCTGCGGCCGTCGGGGCGGGGGAGCGGGGTGGGGGGTGGGAGGAGGAGGCGGGCCCTGCTCTCCCCGCCCCAGGCTCCTCCCCGGCGGGGCCAGCGCCGGACTGGCCGCGGCGTCCCGGCCCCGCGTAATTACAGGCGCTGTCGCCAGGCCCGGCCGTAAAAGAAGAGGCTGAAACGGCCTCGGAACCCCGGAGCTGCGTCCGAGCCGGCCGGGAGCCGGCTTCCCGCGACGCGCGGCGGCGGGGACGGGCCGGCCGGGGAGGCGCACACGCTCGCAACGCCAGCCGCGCGCGCACACATCCCCGCAGTCACACGCGGGAGCCGCCAAAGGCGCGCAGGCACGCAGCGTCGGGCCCCCCGCCCCGGACGCGCACTCGAGCCTCAGCAAACACCTGCCCGCCCTGGCGCCAGCCCTGCTCCGGCCGGCGGCAGATCCCGGCGGGGACAAGGGCCCCGGGGGGCCGAGTCCGGCGGGGCCGGGCGCCGGGCGAGGGGGAGGAGCCCGCCGTGCAAGCCCCCGCCCCTCCCCACGGCCGCCTCTCTTCACACGCGGTTCACTAACACTTGCACACTCACGCCGGAGCTGCACACACGGCTGCGGAGCTACCCACAGATGCCTTCACACTCGCGCGCCATCACACGTATTGACGCGTGCCAGATGCACATGCGGGCTTGCGGTTTGTCACACTTTGGGAATGCCCACATTCTCACAGTCCGTATCCAAAGCCCGTTCGCACGGCACACACGTGTGTTGGCGCACACGCGCGCGCGCACTCACGAACACGTCAGTAGTGCCCTTTGGCCAACTAGAAACAAGAGAGGGCGCCCCTGGGACCCAGGAGCCCGGGTGTCCCTCCCTGTCACTGGCGGAGATGGGCAGGGGCGCCCTTGGCCCCAGCCGCACACGTTACACACCCGATCACACAGGGTCGCACTTTATTCCCGGCATCCAGGCGATGACACCATCTCGCGAACAAAGACAACATTGACAAACCCAACAAAAACAAACAGCCGCGTGTGTAGGGAGGAGCAGCCGAGCGCGGAGTCCGGGAAAGGCGGGTGGGAGGAGAGTGGGATCGCGGGCGCCCGAGCCTGGGTGTGCTGGGCTCGGGGAAGGCGCAGGTCCTGTCCGCGACCTCGCGCCCCGCAGGACCCGCGCGCGGCGCAGCCCGACCGGGTCCCGCGCCGCGCGCTCGCAGTCCTGCACGTGCCGTGGGAGCCCTTCTCCCGCGCGCCACCGAGCGCCCCGCACCGCCCGCGGGCCCGCACGCACACCCACAGGCGAGCGGACTCGCGGCACACGGCACCTTCGTGGCGGCCGAGGCACGAGTCCCGCTCCCCTCCGCTCCCCTCCCCTCCTCTCCCCTCCTCCACCTCCCAGCCCCCAAGCCCCGGGGC
>NW_024412438.1:4462573-4474981 GCF_014898765.1 Herpailurus yagouaroundi | reverse complement strand
TGCAGCTTCTGTCCCCCAGGACCCCGCTCGAAGCTGGCGTCCTGCTGAGGACACCGTCAAACGTTTGCAAGACGATGGGAATGTAATCTCGTCCCCCTTAAACTTCTGCACAGAAATCCCATTTATTCACTCATTCTTTCCTTCACTCGAACGTTACCTGATCACCGCGACAGACTTTGGAGAAACAGAGATGTCAAGACACTCGCCCCAGTGCAGACGGATTCGCAACTGACCATGATGCCGTGAGATGGGTGTTAGAACAGAAGTGGTCATAATTTAATGGAGAGACGCAGGGAGCGCCAGTGCAGCTTGGAGCTAGCTAGAGGAAGAGGGGCTCTGGGGCGGGGTGCGGGATGGGGAGGGGTGTCTTTCGGGAAAAAGTGTGCGGACAGGAATTACCTGATGAGTTTAAGGTATTGAGAGAAGGTGAATACATCACATAAAGAGTTTTAGGGATGAATTCATGGTACGTACATAGAGTAAAAGAAGAGGCGGGCGGTTATCAACATCAGGGGAAAGACTCACAAAGGAAAGAGAATGGATAAGAGCCTGGCCAAGCCCTCTCCGGACAGAACAGTAGCTGAGCAGAGTTAGGGTTATCAGCACGCAGCTGCCAGAGAGCACACACCGGAGGAACTGCGGGCCCCTCATCATACAGGGGCAACAGGGTCATTACAGGATATGGGAAAGGACCGAGTTCAGGTAATAGTTAAAGAAGCAGCGTTTCTGATATGTTCAGGGTAAGCGTGAATGTAAGTGATGGAATCAGCAAGCCTGGACTGAGAGGTGGACTGAGTCCACCTGGCGCGAAAGAGGCCCACCGGAAGCTAAACCGGGAACCGCTGCAGCTTAAAAACCCTATCCCACCACCCCCCGGGCGCGACTTCCCTGACTCCTCTCTCTCTCTCTCCCTGAGTCACGGAACCTGGCCCGAGACTTTAGTCCCCAATAAAGCCTTTGCTAAAATTTTTTAGCCCCTGACTCCTATCTTTACCCTGCCCGAAGCCTGACCTTAACAAAGATAACGAATCGTAGAGAATTTTATAAAAGATAACTACATAATTAAGAGAAATGTAGAATTTGTGTCCAGACCCCCAGATCTGAAGCTTTGCACAGAGGTTGGAAATTGAGGCTGCTTCTCTGGGTCAAAGTAATCTGCCAGGCTCAGCGCCCGCCTGCCCACCCCCCCGCCCAGGGCGGGTGTTCCAGTCTCACTGGTTTCAAACTGTAAAGTTCATGACTGAGCCATTTCAGACAGCAAAATTTCTCAGGCTCGTGTCCTTGATGTTAATTAACAAAAGCAGATTTTTACAGATTCGCAGAGTCTTAGTACAGACGTTATATAACTCAGCTGTGAAGACTATTTTCACAGCCCTAATAGTGTAAACACTGAATACTGAGTTAAGCAAACATCGGGATATAGTTGAATTGAGAGGGTGGGGGAAGGGAGTGTATTAGAAAGGTCATTTCATGAATAAAGAGAACCATATCCTCATCATCCATGGCAGGTGGTCAATTAATTAGATCTAAAATGGAAGAAAAGAAATATTAATATGAGCACATTACGAACAAATAGGAGGTGTACCAAAGGAAGCAGCCAAGAGTTCCAGCAGTGACTTAGAGGGCAGCAGGTACGGTGAGCAGGAGAATGGGCGCAGGGGACTGGTATTTTGCATTAAGTGCCTTGTAAAACTAGTTGGCTTTTTAAACTATGCAAATTCCTTTGTTAACGTAAACAATTAAGACAAAATAAAAACACTTTTACCAGTTTGCTGTATGCACTTCAAAGCCACACCCCACCTGCTTCCCAATTTCACCCCAAATCCTACTGGTCACTCACTCAAGACCTCACTAGTCGTAGCGACTTCCGGCACAGTCCAGGGGCTGGGCATCAGCAATGTAGATCCAGAAATTCTGTTTGTTCACCCACGGGAGACCTGGCCCTGAAAGATTGCCACTCCCCACAACAGTTTTTGGGGAAAGATAGGGCTTGTCCTACGACACATAAAGACAGATGACAAAATATAATATCATAATGATCATCGGCAGCAGAATAAAGATTCATCGAAGGGCTATTACATGGCCTGCCCTGTGGGACATTGTTATATTGAATTTTCACAGCGGCAGTAGGTACTTTTACACCCCCAAGTTTAAATGAGGAAACTAGAACAGACAGATGGTAAATGGTAAGTAACTTGCCCAAGGTCCTGAAAATAGCGAGTGGCAGAGCTGTGCCATCGGACTCAAAGCTGTGCGCTTAGTGATTTCACCTTCCTGGTTACTGGTACAGGAAGGGACAGAGAGGGATCACCGCGGCAGCTGACAGTCACCGACTGATTGCCTTCAGGCACCGTAGTGAGTACTTTACGGGCGTTATCTCGTTCAATCTTCCTGGTCACCGTATGCAGCAGGTGCTGGTATTATCTCCATTTCACAGATGAGGAAACCGAGGCAAAACCCACATAATCTGACTTCAGAGCTTGCAAACTCTGCCACTGCAATATAGCACTTCTCTCCCTAGACCAATGGAAGGAAACAAAAAGTGAAGAAATACATAAAAAAGATACCAATTTAGGGGCGCCTGGGTGGCTCAGTCGGTTAAGCGTCTGACTCTTGATGTCAGCTCAGGTCACAATCTCACAGGTTTGAGACCCGCATCGGGCTCTGTGCTGACAGTGCTGAGCCTGCTTGGGATTCTCTCTCTCCCTCTTTCTCTGCCCCTCCCCCTCCTCTCAAAAAAATAAAAATAAGAAACACGTATGCCAATTTAGCATGGGATAAACACAGCAATTCAAGCAAGCGAGGGACAGGGACAGGTTGAGAACCGTTTGCAAAGTACGTTGTTAGATTTCAACCTCATACCTTATCCCAAAATCAATTCCCAGTGCATTAAAAAAAAAAAAAAAAAAAAAAGTGACCAATGGAAACCCTAAATGTGCACAAGAAAATGTGCATACATATTTCTCTGTGTTTAATTCAAGCTTCACGCCCTCTAGGGTTGCAGGTTTAGCCCCTGTGCTCCTGCTCTGAGTGCCCAGAGTCTGACCGGTGACACTGGCCATGTCTTTATTTCCCTGCATGGCCTGCCCGGGGACAGCGCAGCTCCGGGACGGTCGGAGCACCATGTAAGAAACCCAGCAAGGGCTTCTGTAGATGTCAGATGAGGGCCAGAGGCAAGGACAGGTTAACATTTGATGGCCTCCAGGGAAACTGACCCGGCTTTCCTGGTCCCGTCGAATGGAACCACTCCAGAGACTCCCACCTGCCAGACACGGGGTCCTTGGCCTTGGATAGCAGGGGACAAACGCCAGCAGAGTCTTATGGTCCAACTCCTCGTCTTCAATCTTTTTGAAGATCATCACTCCTCTCCTGCCACAGAAGGACAGCGCACGTGTGACTGTGGCAGGGTGCGAGAGGCAGTGCGGCCTGGGACTTGAAAGTCTGGGGTTTTAGAGCTTGGCTGTCATGCGGTTGGGTCCTTGCTCTTTCTTTTACTTAGCTATATGACCTTGGGCAAGGAACATAGTTTTCTGAGCCTTAGGTTCCCCCCCTAAATAATGGAACCAATCATTAGTCCTCTGTGGTAGGATAAAGGGAGGTGACACAGGAGGCTGCTGACACCCGTGCGCAGAATCTGGGAAGCCTGCGTGGGGTGTTAGGCCCTCTGGTCGTGAGTCACCTGTCAGGGCCGAGGACGCACCCCTAGCCTCCCTAGACTCCCTGCCATCTTCTGAGGGAAGCTCCTTCTGTGGATGGCTAAGCTCATGTTCGTGGCGGCTCTCAGCTTTGGTATCAGAGGAAGACGACGTCCTCAGCCAACAGTACAGAATCCCACACCACACAGAGGGGGGTTGTCCACCAGGGGGGAGGCTACACGGAGGCCCCAAAGCCCCCAGTCGATACCAGGAAGACAGCCAGGTGGGCGGGTGGCGGTGGGCTGGCATCCACGGCCCGGGGAACCCTGAACAAAGGCCCAGATGCGAGAGTTCACGGGCAGTGACTCTTGGTGACTGTGTTTTGGACGGAGACCGCTTCGTGGGGGCGTGGCAGGAGACGAGGCCGGAAAAGCAGGCCTCGCCAGGCTACTAGAGACAGCTTCAAAGTACTGGTGTACTGGGACAGGGTGTCGGTCCCTCAGGTCAGCAGCTCCACCCCAAGAACACTGGGTGCCCACAGGTGCCATGCTGATTACTGGGTCCTTGGGGAAGGTTCCAGTTAGTCAGGCTGTGTTGCCTCCGTGCCTGACCCGAGGGCCCCCACAGTCGCACAGAGGCCACAGGACAGACACCCGTGTTATTAACAAAAACACACGCCCCGCCACACCGTAGCCAGGCCTGAGGGGAAATGGTAGACCAGAGGTGGAGGGCCTGGCTGAGTCAGGGTTTCCCAGAGCAGGAGGGGGTGGGGAAGAGGCCGGCCTGAGGGAGGCTGATCCTGGGGACTCATCAGTCTGGAACTGATGTGGGGGGGAGGGGGAGTTTCAGCAAAGGGCCGGAATGCGACAATGGCGTGTTGCTAAGAGAAGCTTGAACAGAGGTAACAAATGTGTGCCGAGCACCTGTTCCGCGTCAGGCCCCGTTCTAGGGGACAAACCAGGCAAATTCCCCGCTTTCGATGAAGCATTCAATGAAAACGGATAAATTGCCTGCCTCGGTGAGGTGGTGGGAGTCGGACGAGAAACACATCAATATGTAACGTATCAAGTAATGAGACCTACTGTGAAGGGAACACGGGCGAGGCCAGGGGCGGAAGCACGAGGAACACACTCGATCACACGCGTGCTCAGAAAGGTGTCCCCGGAGGGACGGGATCCCTGAGCGACCTGGAGAAGAGTGGCCAGGCAGTGGGAACATCAGGTGCAAAGGCCAAGAGGCGGAAGCATGCCTGGCACCGGGGGCGGAGGAGGCCCAGCTGGGAAGAATGCATGGTCAGAGGGGTTCAGAGGGGGGTGGGGCCGGCAACTGGGAGGCCGCCTGCAGCCCCGCCTTCAATGCTTTTTTGTTCTTATAAAGAGTTTATTTTATTTATTTAATCTTTTTAAGTTTATTTATTTATTTTGAGAGAGAGAGAGAGCGCGAGCCTGCAAGCTTGAGCGGGGGGAGGCGCACAGGGAGAGGAGAGAGAGAATCCCAAGGAGGCTCCACGCCGTCAGCACAGAGCCCCAGTGTGAGGCTCAGGCTCATCAGCGTGAGATCGTGACCTGAGCCGAAATCAAGAGTCAGACGCTTAACCCACTGAGCCACCCGGGCGCCCCTAAACATGTGAAGCCATCCCAACACCCAACGTGGGGCTCGAACCCACAACCCCGAGATCAAGATTGCACCCTGCGACTGAGCTGACCAGGTGCCCCTGCACTTGTAATCTTGAGCAGGTTATGTTAGCCTCTCTCTCATTCTACCTCTTTTCATTTCGCTAAAACGGGTGTACTGGTCAGGACTCTAGAGAAACAGAAGCCGTAGGACGTGCATACGTAGAAGCAACATCTATTTTTAAGGAACCGGCTTATGCAAGTGTAGTGGCTGACAAGTCCCAAATCCGCAGGGTCTCCCTCTGTCAACACTTGGCTTCCTCCTGACCTCGGTGGGGAGCCGTGGGCAGAGGGCCAGGCGGCAGCCCGGGCGAGTGTGGCCACCCGGCAGGCTGGAGACCCGGGAGGAAGCAGGCTGGTGGTCAAGTGTGAAGGCCGCCTGCTGCTGTACTCCCTCTTGGCCTGGGGCGGTCGGTCTCGGGGGCAAGAGCTGAGATGGAGAATATCTATCAGGCACTAAGTACGCTGACCGGCAGACAGTAGATGCCTACTTGACGGTCGTCCTTGTCACTGCGCGCGAACGCACGTCGAATGCCTAGTGGGTCAGGCACTCTGCGCGGAGCCTCCACCGCGATATTTAATTCGAGGCCTCGTTACCACAATTTGAGGTCGGTTTTATCACCCCCGTTTACAGCCTCAGAATTGAAGGTGCATAGAGGTCACTCGCCTTGCCGAAGGGCCTTCTCTCCTGGTAAGTGTCAAAGCCAGAGCCAGAAGTCAGGTCAGGCTGATCTCGAGCCCCAGGCCGTTCCACTTGCACGTACTGTCCAGAACATGCACTCTCCGAGTCGGGAGGCCCGTGTCACAGAGGCTGGAAATGGGGACTGGAGGCTGAGGCAGGAGGGGAGGGGGGAAGGCTCGCTGGGGAGAAGTTCCCGTGAGGCAGCCAAGGTCAGCCCTCACGACGCTCTTGGCCCAGAGAAGGGGTATGTGGAAGGTTTCTTCCGTGGGATCCTGGCCTCTGGACACACAGCCTCACCGTCACCTGGGCGGGGACCTCCCTGCTCTCCCGGCTCATTGGAGGAGGGCGTTCTCGGAGAAGAGCTCTCACGGGTCCCGAGGGCCGTGTGCTGAGGTCTGTCCCCACAGGGCCTCAGACCGAGACTCGTGCTGTCCTCCCCAAGCGCGCCACAGTAGTCACCCTGTCGCTGACAGACCGGAAGGAAGGTGCTCACCATACGGTGGTTGGACGTGTTATTATGGAATTTCCAAATGTGCGCAAACTAGAAAGAACCGCACAATGAATGTGTCGTCACCGTGGGACTTGACCTTCTCAACTAGGGCCTGCAGCTCCCCGTGAAGGAGAATTTTCTAAAGATCCTGTGATAGTATCGTTCCTAGCATGATTATATTGTGTTGTAATCTTGTGTTACCAAGTGTTAATTTCTTGGGGCGCCTGGGGGGCTCAGGTCATGACCTCTGGGTCTGTGAGCTCGAGCCCCTCACCGGGGTCCGGGCTGGCAGCTCAGCGCCCACTTGGGATTCTCTTATCCCTCTCTTTCTGCCCCTCCCCCGCTCTCAAAATAAACAAACATTAAAAAAAAGAAGCGTTAATTTGTTAAATGTAAACATTGCGAATGTGTTTCCATTTTTCTTTATCTTGAGGCACCTCTGGCGCCTGTGTCCCAGGGGGTAGTTGTTGAACGGCAGGCCCAGGTGGAAGACAGTGGGTTGGAGGGAACGACGCCCACCCCACCCCACGCCCGTGGGTGCGAAGGCAAGAGAGGGGGGACAGCTGGCTCCGGGGATCCCTGCTGCCCCACACTTTGCCGTCACTCCAGGTGATGAGGGGCACCAGCCAAGTAGCGTTCCCGGCACAGTCTGTGTGGCCCCCGGGGGGCGGGGGGCGGGTTGGGGGACTGGGGAACTAGGGTTTGGGAGCACAATCTCCATCTTGGCCCTGCCCCCTGAGGAAAAGGCAAAGAAAGGTACCTGAAGCAGAGCAATTAAGTGCCACCAACTGTGCCCGGCAGAGGGTTCCGGCCATTGTTTGCTTAGGAGGCGGCCCTGTGAGTGACCCTAAGTCAAGGAGGGGAGTGGAGGGGCCTTCCCGAGGGGGCAGGGCCTCCGGCTTCTCATTCTTTTACGGTTCCCACAGGCCCAGGGCCTTCTCTGCTCACAAAGGACTTCAATGCTGGCTTTTAGACTGAACCTTTCCCCTTTGTATCTGTCTCTGTGTCTCTCAGCATCTCTGTCTCTGGCTCTCTCTTGTTTCCCAACATCCTTCCCGAGCCCCTGGGGAGCAGAGCTGGGGGGCCTGGCAGTGGGAACCGGACTGTGTCCTGTTCTCACCAAGGACAATGAGGGCCGGAAAGGGCTGGAGCCAGGGCCTGGCGCGGACTCTCGCTCCCTGCCTGTCCTGGGCGCCCCCCCCCCCCCACCCCCACCGCCCCGTCCAACCCTGTGGTGTCCCCTCCCTCCGGTGCCAGTCAGGGAGGAGTCCAGCCTCTGCTGGGGGTGGGGGGAGATAGGGAGCACTTTTGCTTCACCTTCCCACCAACCTCCCCTCTGGTGGCATCACCTCCTGCCCCAAAGCCCGTGCCTCCTGGGCCGGAGCCACGGGACGTCCTCCCCGGCCTGTCCCCCCACACATCCAAGGCCCCCTCCCCCGTATTATTTACTCCTGTTTCCGGAGCTGGTGGCGGGACCAGTGGGTGGACGGGTGTCAGGGCCACGTGTGAGGGAGCAGGAGGAAACATCTGGCTTCCCTCGTCCTCCAGGGGCCGCCTCGCCAGCCCGGAGGCCTCCAGCCCCTGGGGGGGGAGCCAAGCCCCAGAGGTTAGCACCTTTGCCCTTCCCACCTTCGGGCCTGCAGAAGCCTTTGTGGCCTCATGCCCTCTTACTTAATGATGGTTATTAGTGGGTAGAATGCCCCTGCCAGGGTTAATTGGTAGGTTAGGTAACTAGGCACCCCAGAGATAGGCTGGGTGGAGAGCTGAGATCGGCACCCTCGGCCTCGTAAATGCACCTGTTCCCGAAGAAGGGGTCATTATTCCTGAGCCACATGCTGTCACTGGTGCCTACACGGTGGGTGGCAGCAGGTGCCCCGGTCGCTTGGCAGGGACCTGGACCCTGCTCTCCGGCTCCTCCCCCCCCCCCCCTAGCCGGGCCCCCCCCCCCAAACTCTCATCTTGGAAGCCAGGGTACCCTCAGGTGACCAGATCCCCTGGGTGTCTATGCTCCCTTGGGCTGGGACCCGGCCCTCTGCCACAACTCCCACCCCAGTTCAGGAGGAAGTCAAGGTCTGACAGAGGGGGCCCTCGGACCAACCCAGCCTCCTCTTACAGCCAGGGCCCATTGGAATAGGCTGTCATCCTCCCCCAGAGGGTCCCACATACCACACATCCCCTCACCATCACTAGGTAAGTTCCTCTCAGGGAGACTCTGGTCTCCTCTGAACTCTCCTTGCCTTGCTCCCAGGGAGACTCGACTCCGTCTTCAGGCCCCCTCAGTGGGCCAGTCCTTCAGGGTCTCCAGGGTTGGCTTCCCCCAGAGAGGCTCAGCAAGGACCCAGAGACCCAGCAGGAACCCTCCCCAGCCCTCAGGGCAATGGTACTGGTCCCCAGGAGATGCGAGCTAGTGGCGCCCTCTGCAGGCATCCTGGGGAAATTGCAGAGCACTCGTCAACCTAGGGACGGAGGAGCCTGGGGTCTGGGGTTCCCGTCACAGATGGGAGTGGGTGGGGTTGGCCCCTGACTAGAGGGAAGGGGCTCTAATCCTGGACCGGAACTCCTTCCACTCACTTCTTCATCTCCACTGGGTCTTTGTCCCTACTGAGACACATCCCACATGCAGTATTGTTACCAGATGGGCAGATTCTTTCAACCAACCCACCAGTCTTTACTGCCCATTGTCAAGCACAGTGCAGAGCACCAAGTGACCAAGGCAAGATGCACACCCCAAAGACCACGGCTTCCGGGAGGGGCTGCCTAAGGAGCCTCAAAGGACAAGTACTCTGGACAGAGAGGTGTTCCTCAGGGCAGGGCACAGCATAGGACCTGAGAAACCACATCCTTCACTTTTTTTTTTTTAACGGAGATTTATTCATTTTTGAGAGCTAGAGACAGAAAGTGGGCGGGTGAGGGGCAGAGAAAGGAGACAGAAGATCCCAAGCAGGCTCCACGCTGTCAGCACAGAGCCCCGTGTGGGGCTCCGACTCATGAACCACGAGATCATGACCTGAGCCGGAACCGAGAGTCAGACGCCTGACTGAGCCACCCAGTCGCCCAACCACATCTTCATTTCCATCAAGGTTGGCTCCGAGGTCGATGGCCTTGTCCCTACCATTTTGTATACTTTGCTAAAGCACAGCAAGTTCCTATCTCGGCTGCAAGACAGGACAGAAATGAAGGCACCAGGACAAAGAGGATGGGCGGTGATCAACCTCGGGAGTCTCCAAACACGGACAAACGTCCACACTGGCATTTCACAGACGGGGCCGGGAGGACAACATCGGTAGAGAATTCCCTTCTGAGGACTTGGAGGAGGGGCAGGGGCCCTGTTTGCTCAGGGTGGGTAGTCCGAGTAACGAAGCCCCCAGAGGTGTCGCAGGGGCGAGGGGCCTTTCCTTCCCTCGTTCCCGTTCCAAGATCTAGTCCCGTCCTGACGGGCAAGGAAGGCTTCCTGCGCTCAAACCCCGACCCCTCTTCCGACAGGTCAACACAGCGGGTCACTCGTGCACTTCACTTCCACGAGGAGACTTTCACACGAGCACGCGCCGCTCCAGCGCCTCGCAAAGCGTTTGGCGCGGTCGGTGCTCGATAAACACCTGCTAAAAAGGAATCTTAGAGGAAGAAGCCCCGCCACCCCCATGGCTGGAGAGCACGGGTATCGGCCTGCCACGGCAGCCCGCGTGTGCGGGGACGGCACAAGAGGCTCGCGGTAGATCACGGCTCACAGAACTACAAAGAATCAACTTTATTGGACACGCAGGGTCAGTTTCTCTTTTTGCCCTTCCCCGTGACCTTGGCTGGGGCGAGGACTGGAGCTGTTGCCTGGTACAGCGTGGAGGAGATCTTGTTGATGTAGTACAGGCCAACCATGGAGAAAATGAAGCTGCGGGGGAAGACAGGAAAGTCACGGCATCGGCGGGCATCCGGCCAGCCTGGTGCCTCCTCGGGCAGGCGGGCGGCGGCAGCAGGGAAAGAACCCTGGATCAGGTTTGGGGAAGTGGGGAAGAGGAAAGGAGGTAGGGGGAAGCACGCTGCGCCCCTTACCCAGCTGCGAGGCACTCACCAGGTGGTGACACAGACACGGTGAATGAGGCCGGATGCAAAGAGAGCCAACAGGAGGCAGAGAAGAACTGGGGAGGCAAGAGGGCACAAGGAGGGTGCTGGTCGGAGTGGGAAACACCAAGCCTTCATAAGTGCATTCTAGGAGACACCAGGGGCGCTCTGAATCTTGGGGGGGCCTGCCTGGAGGGAGTTGGCATGACAGTGGCAGGAGGACTTCAGACGCCCTTAATGATGCCCGGGACATGGAGGTAGGAGACGCATGCTCCTTACCAGCTCTGTCACAAATGTCACTGAACTTCCCTACCCTGGCTTTCTTCCAATATAAAAGAAAAGGAAAAGTGACAGCAGCATCTGAAGGGCAAGGTTTGCTGCTGTTTGGGAAAGAGGGTGAGGCCTTTGCCACAAAAGCCAGCCACTAAGGGTTGATTCACTCAACTGGCTGTCCAGCGGTGGAAGCTGAGGGCCTCGGTCCCCGGACACAGGTTGGAGGGCAGAGGGTCTGGACACCCACGCCCACGGAAGCAGGAAAGGGTCTCCGGGGCATCCGGAGTAGGACTGGAGAGAAAGTGAGAGGGTAGAAAGGAAGGGCAAACACCGACCGCCCAGCTGGGGAGGGCAGCGTAGGACAAGAAGGCCAAGAGCCCTGCCCCACAACAAAGGTCTCTTTCCGAAGCACAGGAAGACAGAACACAAGGAAACAAAACCTCCGAAGGCTTGAGGCTGCAGGAGGGAAGGAGCTGGGGGAGACTGCAACAGGGCTGAGTGGAGAGAGCAAGGCCCCGAGAAGGGTGCAGAAACCAGGTCTCTGTTCTACGGGAGGAAGGCTCCACAAGAGGCGGCCTGTGCTGTCACTTTCAAGCTTGTGACACTCCCTAGGTGACCCAGCCTCGACGTCTGATTTGCTTTGTGAACTTAATTCTGCATAAATAGCGAAATCATCAATTCTCCATTGCGCAAGCAATAACACGTACGTTTCAAACAGGAAACGATCTCACGTTTATTCTAACTCGGTCAGGGTCACTGCTGAGGTGAAACCTGGAGGCTCTAACACTTAAGCTATTGACGATCGGGTTAAATACACAGAATCCACGAACACCGGCTCAACTTCACATCAGAACCCCTCATAGAGTCAGTCCTGTTCCTTCCTCTGGGGGGAACAAAGACCGTCCCCAAGGACGTAGGCAAGGCGCGCGCCCTGTCCTCAGACCTCCCAGGGGAAGTGGCCCAAAGGTAACGAAGTTTCGCGCTTTCCGGCCTTCCCTTCCAGCTCCTCCACGAGCTAGAGGACGTGTTCCGGGAGCGTCAGCGCCTCCGACAGCCTCAGCAAGCACAGCTCCCCTACGCAGCTCGGACCAACTGAGCGCCTGGGAGGGAGGTCAGTCCCCTGCTGGGGGAGGTTGGAGCAGAGGGCTCACTCACAGCCCCCACCCCCACCCCCACCCCACCCTCCACCCCCGGTTCGCACTTACTCTCGGGGAAGATCTTGGCTTGGAATCCTTTGCCAAAGACCAGATTCTCCAGGTTGTTGAAGGCCTGGGCCCAGGGAGTTAAGGGTGGGGACGAGAGACCCGGCAGAGCCGCGAGGCCGCCTCCTCCCCCCGCCCCCCGCCGCGCAGGAAGGATACGGTGAGAGAGAAGACGAAGAGGCCCGAGCCCAGCAGGCCCCCCTGGATGGTGAGCCACTCGGTGGAGGCCAGCTGGCGGCTGTACATCTGCATCCCGGCGAACAGCAGCAGGGACAGGAGGGAGGAGAGCGCCAGCGAGGTGCCCGTACCCACGGCTGGAGGGGCGGCGACCACAGGAGGCGCCGAGTCGGGCTCGGCCCGGCCCCCGGCCGCGGCCACAGCCGCTCCCCCGCCCCACCCC
>NW_024412438.1:4425029-4437573 GCF_014898765.1 Herpailurus yagouaroundi | reverse complement strand
GGGGGGGGGAGGTGCTTCCGGGACAGAGGGCGGGCAAGATGGCGGCGCCCATGGAGCTGTTCTGCTGGTCGGGGGGCTGGGGGCTGCCGTCAGTGGACCTGGACAGCCTGGCCGTGCTGGTGAGGGGTGGCGCCGTCGCCCTCTGCTGCGCCCTGGAGGACTGGGGAGGGAGCCGAACTAGCCGATCGTCCGGATTTGACCAGGGCGCCTCAGCACGGGCTCACTGGGGGAAACTGAGGCAATCAAAGACTGAGCCTGGCCGACGTAGGCTCAGTGCCCTGTGGCTTAACAGCCTGGGTTTTGCGCAGCCATAGAAAGAGGCCTGGTCGGGGGTTCAGGAAATGGGTTTTAGTCCTTGCTCATCCATTTACTGGCTGTGTGACCTTGGGGCTATCCCTCCCTGGTCTCTGAGGGCTGTTTCTTCACCCGGAGGTTTACTGAGCCTCGGCGATCTGAGGGTTCTCAGGCGTGGCATTCCTGTCTTCTCAGCCTCCCTTTCCTCCCCCTCCTCCTCCTTCTCCTCCTCCACCTCCACCACCTCCACCTCCTCCTCACTACACAGCCTTACTGAGTTCATTTATTGAACCAAAAGGCCTCCCGCCAGGCTCTGTGGAAAGAGCTTTGGAGTCAGTTCGTTCACTTTATTTACTCACTCTTTCATTTAATAAGCATGTTATCAGGCCTCTCCCAGATACCACACCTTGGCGTGCAAAGATGAGTAAGACTTAGTTCCTTCCCTGTAGTTGTTTACCGAAAGGCAAACGTGTTAGCAAATAAAGGTAATAAGTTGAGGTGCCAAGGTTTAAGTAGGAGCAGGCCACAGAGACTCCCTCAGAAGGGCACGATCAGTGCTTCCAGGAAAAGGGATATACTGGGTAGGAAGAACTTATGAGGATGTTTGCACATCAGGTAGATGGCAGGAGAGGGAAGGCTTTTGCTGGCAGACCTAGTATTAGAGACCGGTTCACAACCCCCCCGAGCCCTGCGTTACCCGTTGTAAAACGGAAACCATAATGTCCACCTCTTTGTGAGGCAAGTACCAAGCACAGCACAAAAAGGGTTCAATAAATATTTTTTCTTTTTTTCTTTCGTTTATTTATTTTGAGAGAGAGAGATCGCGCGTATGCAGGCAGGGGAGGGGCAGAGAGAGGGAGAGAGAGAATCCCAAGCAGGCTCCGCACTCACTGTCAGTGCAGAGGCCAACACAGGGCTCGAACTCACCAACCGTGAGATCACGACCTGAGCCGAAAATCAAGAGTCGGACGCCCAACCGACTGAGCCACCCAGGAGCCCGTTTTTGCTCTTCCTGATTCCCCTGTGGGGGCCTCTCTGCCTTCTGCTTCCTTCCCTGCAGACCTATGCCAGATTTACTGGTGCCCCACTCAAGGTGTACAAGATCACCAACCCCTGGCGGAGCCCTTCAGGTACCCAGTGTCCCTGGGGGGTGAAGAAGGGGAGGAGCAGGAGACAGACAGGAATGTGGTGTAAATACACATGGATAGGCAGCTAAGGGTCGGTGGGTGTCCTTTTCTCTCCATGTCAGGGACTCTGCCTGCCCTTCGGACCAGTCACGGCGAGGTCATCTCGGTGCCACACAAGATCATCACCCATCTTCGAAAAGAGGTAGGTGGCTTGGGTAGGAGGGCTGCCGGTGAGAGTGGTTGAGTCATGTCAACGCATCACACGTTTGTCATCTGTGCCGAGCCGGAAGCAGGAGGCCCACAACTTCAAGGAGCACACAGTCTGATGGGACAGACACACTGTGTGGATTCAGTAAGCGCTCGGCCAGGCGTTAAGCTGGGGCGCTGGGGAGGTATCCGGAGGGACAGGGTCTTCTGCCTGCTGGGCAGGGAAGGAGAGGTGAACGGGCTGATGACACCTCGAATGGAAAGGAGGGCGGGAGAGAACGTTTGGCTCAGGTGAGGCCCTCGAAGGTGGCTCTGGAGAGGGACTCGGCAGGGCCATTGTCCTTTTCTCAGGGCCCAGGTTGGGCTGGATACGGGGCTCAGGATGGCCAAGGCGTAGAGCCAGGGTGGGGAAGCTGAGAGCATATTACAAGAGGAATGGGGATATCTTGACTGTCCTTCATCCTGTCCTTGGCTGTGTGATCTTGGGCAAGCTGCTTCACCTCTCAGAGCTGTAAGCCCCTTCTTTATAAAACTAGGGGTTTAGCCGGGATGCTTTCCGAGGGCTCATCTAACTTTCGTGGGAACACTTGGCAGATGTAGGAGCCTCTTGTGTTTTCCCAAAGGTGAAGGAGCTGGGAGGCATGGGGAGAGGGGGTCCAGGGAGAAACCAAAGTTCCTGGGAGGGCCTGGGCCACCGCCCTGTTTCCTTATGTATGAGCACAGTTTTTCCAGTCTGCAGGGTTTTCTCCTAACACAGCCACATTGAGAGAGGGCTGTTACCCCATTCTGCAGGGGAGAAACTGAGGCTCAGAGAGATCTGTTTGTTTGTTTCTTTGTTTTTTTAAGGATCAGGCTCCAGAGGTCATGTGGGGACAAACCTCACTCAGGATGTGCAGAGGGGGTTGCTGAGGTGTGGCAGGCTGAGACATGGGGCGCGGGTACAACGTGCGGTGGTGGCACCGGGGCCATGGAATGAAATGGAACAAATAGCCAAGACCTGGGCATTGAGAGAACCAGCCAGGGGGCCCTGGTTCCTGAGGCCTAGGCTGAGGCCCACAGTGCATCTGAGCTCCACTGCGCCAGCCCTGTGGTGCCCGGACTGGGAAGTTCCTGTTAGAAAGTTGCCGTCAGCGGGCGTGCTTCCAGCTTTCCGTGGAGACTCCAGGAGCCGCTCCTGGTTTGCGGCTGGGGCCTTCCTCTCCCCCCAGCGGGCGCCCGACCTTGATGGCCAGCAGGCTCCAAGGCCCAGGCTCTCCGCCAACAGCAACAGGCTACTGGACCGGCCCAGGCGAGGGGGCCTCGGCGGGAAAAGCTGCCTGGCGTCCCTCTGCTACACGCAGGGGCCGGTGAGGGTGGTGCCGGACAGGATGCCTCCCTCCTTGGGGAAGGGCCCCCGGAGCCTCCCGGCGTCCCCCTCACGGTCATCTCCTCCACAGAAGTACAACGCCGATTACGATCTGTCGGCCCGACAAGGGGCAGACACCTTGGCCTTCATGTCTCTGCTGGAGGAGAAGCTTCTCCCGGTGCTGGTGAGCGTGCCCGAACCTCCCGACGTTCATGGCCAGGAAGGGGGGGGCGGGGCGCACACGCACGCGACGGGGAGCCCGCCCTAAGTTAGGCAGGTGCACCGACTCAGACCTGCTTCGTCCCTCCTGCCCGTCCCCCCCCCCCCCCCCATCCAGATCCATACTTTTTGGGTGGACACCAAGAACTATGTGGAGGTGACCCGGAAGTGGTACGCTGAGGCCATGCCCTTTCCCCTGAACTTCTTCCTTCCTGGCCGCATGCAGCGGCAGTTCATGGAGCGGCTGCAGCTGCTGTGCGGGGAGCACAGGCCCGAGAATGAGGAAGAGCTGGAGAAGGAGGTGCGTCTGGGGCCGGGGCCGCGGTGCGAGCGGAGCCCCGAAGAGGACGGTCGGGGACGGCGGTGGGGGGGTGCCCGGGGTCCCCGCAGCCGCGAGTCCGCCCCGTGTCCTCTCTGCAGCTGTACCAGGAGGCTCGAGAATGCCTGACCCTGCTCTCCCAGCGCCTGGGCTCTCAGAAATTCTTCTTTGGGGACGCGTGAGTCTGCCTCCGGGGAAACTAGGTGGTCTGGGGGGTGGGGGGCGAGAGGCAGGTTCAGACGTCGCTGCGGGGCCCGGGGTGGCCCGGGCGCTGTGCAGGAGGTCCTCGGGACGGCCGGGCCGATGACAGTGGGGCTGTGTGTGAGGCGGGAGGGCCGCCAGGCGCAGGAGGGGCCGCGGGGCTCTCAATGTGCCCTTTATGCAGCCCTGGGATAGAGTCCCATTCGGGGCCCGGCCGGCCCCACCTGGGGAGCCCTCCCCGCTCCCGGTGGGTCCAGGACGGGGGGGGGGGGGGGGGGGGGGCGTCACGCCCCCCAGGGCCCCGCCCCCGGGCCCCGGGCTCTCCCCTGCAGCCCTTCTCTCTCGCTCCAGCCCCGCCTCGCTGGACGCCTTTGTCTTCGGCTACTTGGCGCCGCTGCTGCAGGCCAGGCTGCCCAGCGGGAGGCTCCAGGCCCACCTGCGGGGGCTGCACAACCTCTGCGCCTACTGCGCGCACATCCTCAGCCTCTACTTCCCCTGGGATGGAGGTGAGCGGCGGGCGGCTGCGGGCCGGGCGCTGGCGGGGGCGGGGGGGACACGGGAACCAACCCCCCCCCCCTTCCTGCCTCGCTCCTCAGCGGAGGTGCCGCCTCCACGCCAGACGCCAGCGGGCCCCGAGGCCGAGGAGGAGCCGTACCGGCGCCGGAACCAGGTGCTGTCCGTGCTGGCGGGGCTGGCGGCCATGGCGGGATACGCCTTGCTCAGCGGCATCGTCTCTATCCAGCGGGCGGCACCCGCCCGGGCCCCCGGCACGCGGTCCCTGAGCATGGCCGACGAGGAGGAAGACGAGTGACCCCGCCTCGCGCTCCCGGGACGGACTTTTCTACTCTCACACATTCCAGAGGCTCCTCTGCTTCTCCGTTGTTGGTGCGGCTGGAAAACGGGCGCCACTCCCATAATAAAGCTGTCCACGCGGGCTGCAGTCGCACATTCTCTTTCTTAAGGGACCGTCATCTTTCCAGGAGCTGCTGGCTGGTGGGGGGGCGGCCGTCGGGTGCCTGAGCCCCCCCCCCCCCCCCCGCCCCCCACCGGTGCCTGGCTTCTGGGCTGCCTGTGCCCTGACACCGTGACTGCTTCCGCACGGCCCACGAAAGACACAGTCCCCCCCCTCCCCCACACCCCCGTTTGGGGCCCAGCTTCCCTGATCTCCCTTTCCTCGGCCTCCCCCGCCCCCAGCTTGTGTCCATACAGACAGTGAGCTCACCCTGGGCCGGGGCCCAGTTTCCACGGGAGCCAGCACATAGCACACACTCACAGGCGGGGGGCGGGGCCGCCGGGGCTTCCCTGCGCTCCCTTTAGGGGCCTCCAGGCCCTGGCACCCACCAGGGGGAGAGTGAGTCACGCAAACCACGGCCCCTGGGCTTACGTCACCTAAGCTCGCCCTGGCCCTCATATATCCTCTGTAGCCACAGACAGCGTGTGCGCCGACTCTGTCCCTTTAATGCCCCTGCCGAGCCCAGGCGCTGCTTGGGTATCTGCCCCATCACTGGCGACGCCACAGGTATGTGTGAATGGAGTAGCCGGGGGACAGCGTCTCCATGAAGCCCACGGCAGGGTCCTCGATGGTGAGGGGCACGTCCTTCGGGGAGCTGGGGAAGCAAGGGAGAAGCTGAGCGCTGGGTCCTGCCGAGCCCACCGCCCGGGCTTCAGCCCGCCCTGGGCCCTGCCGCTCTCACCGGTTCAGCACGACCAGGACCGCAGAGCCGTCGGGGCGCGTCAGCGCCACCGTGTCCAAGCCGTTCTTCTCGCTGGCCAGCAGCCCCACTCTCTGCGAGCCCTCCGGAATGAACTTGCGGGGGGGGTTGGGGGAGAACGGGCGTGGTCCGGGACCCCAGCCTCGCCTCCCCGGGCCCGGGCCTGCTCCCCCAAGGGCAGCACCCTTGCCGAAGCTCTGCCCCACCTTCAGACCGCAGCTCTATCCTGCCGGGCAGGCCCTGCCCTCACGTCCTGTCCCCAGCGTCCGGCATGCGGGGCTCGCCCACCACCGCCTAGTCACTTCCTGCCTGGATGGTGCAAGAGGCACAGGGGCGCCTCTCCCAAGCTCCCACCCTGAACATCTTCCTGTTCCCTCAAGGCGGGGGGGGGGGAACAGACGCCCCTGGCCGTGCAGGAGACCAGCCTGGCAAGGAGGCGGGGCGCCCGCCCTCCACTCACCTGAAGTGGCCAAGGTGATAGAACATGGGCTGTTTGTAAAACGTGTCTTTGGTGATGTCTACGATGATGGGGCTGTCGACAAAGTTACGCACCCAGTTGGGTCCCCCTTCGGGGTTCAGAGCGAGGTTCCAGTCTGTCCAGCCGACCACATGGTAGAGAAGGTTCTGCGGGAGGAGCAGGGCAGAGACAGCCCCCACGTGGGGTCCTCAGACAATGTAGTTAAGGGTCGAGGAAGGCAGGCTGGCGGCGCCCCGGCCCCGTGGGGGGCGCTCGGCGCCTCTAACACCTAAGGAGGGCGGGGCGGCGAGGATGAGGCAAGGAAGCAGAGGCACGTGGAGGCAGACGTGACGGCCAGAGAGGCCAGCACTCGAGGAAAGCGGTGGTGGGATGTGCGAGCCCATGAAGGAGGCAGGGATGACAACGCCCCGGAGAGCGAGTCAGCCCGGTGAGTTGGAGAACAGGCCCTCCTGCGGTGAGATGAGGGAGGTCTGCGCCTGCCTGGCGGGAGGGGCCTGGGGGCTCACCGTGATGATGCTGTGGCTGTACTGCATCCCTCGGTCCCAGGAGCCCAGTCGCACACTCTGCTCCCAGAACTTGGAGCCCACGCAGGCCTCTGAGGCAAAGAGCATGGTATCGGGGAACAGGCGGTGTGTCTCCCCCAGGGTGGCCTTTGCAGGAGCCAGAAAGTCCAGGTACCAATGTACAGCAATGCCATGGACGTACTTAGCCGCCTCTGGGTCCGCCAGCACCTGTATGGGGAAGGGGCTGCTAAAACCGGGCCCTGCATGGAGGGTTCTGGAAGCAGCCCTGGGGGCCTGAGAAACAGGCAGTGGGCTGCAGGCAACTAGAGGGGTTAAAGTGACAAACCACGGGGACCTCTGGGGCCCTGGAGACGCAGAGGAGGTTATGACCCCTGAGCACCCCCCGGGGGGCCGCCTGGGCGCCTGGCTGGCTCCAGCCCAGGGAGTTCTAGGAATCAAGGGCTGAGGCAGGGAAGACACTGTGGGAGCCGGTCACCCAGAGGCTAGATCTGGGGGTTGCCGGGCTACCCCGGAGGCCCTGGGCCTTACCACCTGGGCCCAGCGAGGCAGCAGCAAGCGCTGGTCGTCCAATATGAGCAGGCGGACGTCGCGGTGCGTACTGTTGGCGAGGGTAGGACCCAGGTCCCGGGCGATGAAGTCTCGCTGGTGTTCAGGGGTGAAGCCCAGGCACTGGAAGGGGTACCCACTGAACAGCCCTGCAGAAGGCTCGTTCTCTGCCGTCACTGCCCAGAACCGTAACTTGTGCTCCGCGTAAGCGTCCAGGAACCTGACGGGGAAAAGGGTGTGAGTGGCCCTGGACAAGAGAGGGGGACCAGGACCCTGGGGAATAGGAGGCCCGGTGAGGCGGGGAAAACGGACAGGCAGAGTGTGAAAGGCCCAGCAGGTAGAAAGGTAGTCTGAGGAGTCGGATCTGGGGGTGACCCGGGTCCACGGCAAGGGAGGGGGTGCGGAGACGAGGGCTTGCGGCCTTACTTAACAAAGTATCTGGCCCAGGTCTGGTGGTAGAGATCTCCCGGCTGCCCCTTGAGTGACCCCTTCCCGTTCACTGCCCCGTTGGTCTTCAGCCAAGTGGGTGACGTCCAGGGACTGGCAAAGAGTGACACAGGGCGTGGGGCCAGCTCCAGGGCCTGGTGAATCAGGGGTATCTAGAGACCGTGGAGGTGAGGAGAGAGACACCCAGAGCTGGAACATGGGCAGACCGGCCCGACCAGTGGGTCAGGCCGAGCCATCGGCCCCTGCCCTGTCCCGCCAGCCCCCACCCCCCACCCCCGGGACAGAACCGAGAGCAGGGGGCGGGCTCTGTGGCCCCCTGCAGGCTCCTCTAGCCTGAGGCTTCTCACCCAGCAGGCATCCACTTCCACCGGGGCGAGTGCCCACCTTGAGCCTGACATCTTCCTCGGGGAGGATGAAGTCACGCAACTGGAAGTCGTCAGGGCTGTCATCGTAGGTGTAGGTGCGGATGGAGAAGTCACAGCTGGCCATGGGTACCCGGATGATGTTGTACTCGATTCCTGCAGAAGAGGAAGGCCGAGACACGAGCATCTGAGTCAGCAGGAGAATGTGGGACCTGCGTACCACCTGCCGGTCCTAGACTGTGTCTGTGGCGGGCCAAAGGGAGCCTGGGGTCCCGGCTGGGGTCTGTGGAGCCAGGCCCCTGGGTGGAACACAGGTCCTCTGAGCTAACACCCAGGGAAAGGTAGGAAGGACCCAAACGTCAGGGAGGGGTGGAAGTCAGGGTCACGGGAAGGTCAGAGTGTCAATCGCACTGTGTCATCCTGTCCCCCTCGTCCTCACCTTCTTCAGAGAAATAGGATTTGAGTAGCGAATTCCGGGCAGGGGGTGACAGGGCAAGGATGTTGAGGGCAGCGGCGTCCGTCATGGCCCCTCCAAACCCCTTCACTTTCTGGAACTTCTGATCTGGCTGCAGGGTCAGTAGCAGCCCTGCGGATACACAGGAAACGGGGGGGGGGGGGGTGTGTGAGCGCACAGGGAGGAGGAGCCGGTGAGCTGCTGGCATGGCTTAGCTCCGGGAGCGTCCCAGCCTGCCCTGGGGATGAGGCACAGAGCGGTCACCTGTGCCCGTGCGGTTGGCCCGGATGGGCCCCAGACTCAGCTCCATCCGGCGCCCGCTGCGCGTGCTCTCGTATCGGCTGAAGGTGCCGGGGGCGGGCAGGGTCAGGGGATCGAGAGAGTCACAGTACGTGGCATTGCAGACACAGACCACCGAGCTGTAGCCAAAGCTTTTAGGGCTGCAGGGGCGGGCACCTGCGAGGGAGGAGCAGAAGCAGAGGCCGGGGCTGAGGGAGGCCAGGGGGAAGGGACGCACCTGGCCGGACGAAACGGACACTCATTTCAAAACTCCTCTCGCTGTTCTGCCCACGCGAGGTTGGTCTCAGTCACTCAGAAGGTTTGCTGATCGCCCCTGACACGGCAGCATGCCAGAAGGCGCCCACAGGACCGTCGGGCAGGGGGAGCCTCCTCAGGACCGACGCCCCTCTTGTGACTCACTCACCTGAGGCCCACGGCACCGCCTGAAGGAAAAGCAGGCCCACGAGCCTGGCAGCCAAGACGCCTCCCCGGCCCGGCGGCTCGGGGCGCTCCTGAGGACAGAATGAGGACCGGCTGGAAGGCCGCTCTCCACCCCTCAGCTACTCTCCCGTGGGCGGGGGGTGCCCACAGCCTGGCTCCCACCTGCCTCTGATGGCGATGGCACAGGACCCAGAGACACCCGGGTGCTGCCCTCCCACCGTGCCCTCTGCCCACCCCGACCAGGACCCTTCTCCGCCCCTCTTCCCTCCCGCTTCTCCCCGGGTCCCCCCCCCCCCCCATCTGCCCCTCCGTCAAAGAGCCACGATGGCCTGGATTTGAGGAGACTATCATCCACTGAATTCCAGCCTCCGGATGGCCAGGATTCCAGAAGCAGAGCGATAGGACCCGGCTGGGAGCTGTGGCTCACTCACCTCTCGGGGAGGAGTCGAGCGCTCCATCACCAGGTGACAGCACTGCAGGGTTCCCGAGCCTCGGGAGGACAGAGGGTCCCCTAAATACAAACAGGGATGCAGGTCCTGGCGGTGGCTGGACACCCGATCAACCCTGCGGGTTTAGTTCCGGCATAAAGGGGGGGGCGGGAAGTAGGTGGGTCACGTGACGACTCTGGGAGTGTCACATGATACAGGAAGTGAGGCGATTGCAACCATACTTGTAGAGGGCGACCGGCCTCCTCCAGGCTGTTGGCGATTATTCATCCTAGGACATCCTGGGAGGCACGTGTGGGTGACAGCCTCAGGAAGAACGTGGATCAAGGATCCGCGCGGAAGGTTGGGTAGAGGCTCCCGAATCCCTGAGGATGGACGACGCGGCAGGCCCACCGCTTTCCCGAGAAAAGAGGCTTGTGAGTAACAGCCAATAAAGGTGGGGCGCCAGGCTGGCTGGGTCGGTAGAGCAGGTGAGTCCCGATCTCCAGGTTGTGAGTTCAAGCCCCGCACTGGGCACAGAGCTTCCTTAAAAAAATAAATACAAATAAAAATAAAGTAATGCTAATAAAGGTGATACTGATGAAAGAGATTCACCTCCAGAATCCTGGAAGCGGTTAAGGCATAATTTGCCCTCTAGGCCTTGTGAGGGGAGTCACACACTTAACACGGGTGGTTACAGGGGCGCCTGGGTGGCTCGGTCGGTCGAGCAGCCGACTTCAGCTCAGGTCATGATCTCACGGTTCCTGAGTTCGAGCCCCGCGTCGGGCTCTGTGCGGACAGCTCGGAGCCTGGAGCCTGCTTCGGATTCTATGTGTCCCTCCCTCACTACCCCTCCCCTGCTGGTGCTCTGTCTTTCTCTTGCTCAAAAATAAATAAACATTTAAAGTTTTCTAAAAAAAAAAAAAAAAATCACGTGTAGTTACAGATGAAGAGAAGGTAACAAGCGTTCGTGGGGTGGCCGTGCATGGTGGGAGTGACCCAGGAAGGTTTCTCGGAGGAGAAGGGGTGGAAATGCAGGGAGGACAGGTCCTGGCCGAGGGCGGGAGTCACCAACACCAAGCCCCTCATCAGACGAGGACTGTCACAACTGGTTTTCCTTGGTTGTGCAAAGTGGTTCCGAAACCGGTCAGTATACGCAGCTGTGTCCTCAGTGGATGTGAGAAGGGTTTGGGCCGCAGTGGTGCCTCCCGGGCGCCTCTGATTTAGCGGGAGCGACACGCACGGCTCCGAACCGTGGCTCTGGGGGCTGATCTCACCTGTGAGATGGAGCCCTGACTGGGACCAGTAAGCCGAGTGCAGCGCCTGGAGCCCAGGAGGGGCTGGAGAGCCACCGGTTTCCTGTGTGACTGTGGTCTGTTGAATCATTCCAGTGATGGGGCGCTGGGGGGCTCAGTTGGAGAAGCACCTGACTTGGGCTCAGGTCATGATCTCGTGGGTCGAGAGTTCGAGCCCCGTGTTGGGCTCTGCGCTGACAGTGGGAGCCTGCCTGGGATTCTCTCTCTCTCTCTCTCTCTCTCTCTCTCTCTCTCTCTCTGCTCCTTCCCCAGCTCGCTCTCTCACTCTCTGTCAGAATAAATAAATAAAAAAAAAACATTAAAGAAATGATTTCAGTGAAGACTTTCCAGACACACTCCGGGCAAAATTGATCATTGCCTCTAGGTTCCTACGGCCCGGAAGCCTAGTCTCAGTGAGACAAGCTGGGTTTGAATCCTGGCTCCCGCACTCCCCGGTTGGGTGACCTGGAAGGAATTCCTGCATCACGCTAAGCCACACGCGCTGCGCTGCCGAGGTGCCGGTCCCTGCGATGTCCCCAAACGTGCCAAGCCCGACCGCAGACTTCGTAGGGGGGTGGGGGGTGGCGCGTCCCACTCTCCCCTGACAGTAAGTGGCTAAGGAGGGGCGCAAATTAGCTGCAGCAGAGGGCTTCCCGCCCCCCACCCGTCGGGAGTCTGGTTAGGGGGCAGACCCGCCCCCCCAAAGAGCTGTGGGTCTTTCCACGCAGAGAACCGGGTCGTAGCCCTTCCGCGTCCTGCTTCCCAGGCCGCAGGAGACCCAGCCTCTCCACTTCCAGGGCGGGAATTGCGTTGGACTGGGCCCAGAGCAGGGTGTCGGCAGGGTCGCTGAGGGGGGCTTTCTGGGGTCTCTGTGGAAGCAGCCCCGGGAGGGGCCGGGACAGCGTCTGGGAGTCCTCGCGCCCCGTGCGCTCGGCCTGTGCGCCAGGCGGCGGTGACCGGACCCCCGGGTGACGACGTGTGGCCACACACGTGTGTGCACCAACTACAGCAGCAGGTTAGGCGTGTGTGTGTGTGTGGAGGGAGCTCGCCGACCGTGAAGACGCGCCCTCCTCCCACTGCGCAGCTGGCCGGGCCCCGGGCGGGCGGCTGCCAAGCGGTCAGTCGGAGCCGAATCACCGGCCCCGCACCAGCACCGGCCCCGCGCCGGTCTCCTGTTTTTCCAGGAGGTGCGGTCAGGCCTCGTTCTCGGGAGGAGGGCGGGGACACCCCGCACCTCACCGCGCTGCCCTTTGCTCAGCCCGATGGTGTGTGTGAAGCACATACCCCTGGCCCTGGCCGGCTCACAGGCTGCAGCGCCCTTGTCCCTGCCCTGGTCCCCTCTGCAGGCACACGGTTGGTGAGCGTCTCGTGTCCCCCTCTTACCCTTCCGTTTGTAAAGAGTTTCCAGCACAGATATCATCTCATCTTTCAGATTTCTCTCACAATGTGATTTGCCCTTGAGGCTTTTATTTGTCTTTTTTTAAGTTTATTTATTTCTTTTGAGAGAGAGAGGTGGGGGGAGGGGCAGAGAGAGGGAGAGAGGATCCTAAGCAGGCTCCCCACTGTCAGCGCAGAGCCCAGCTCAGGGCTCGAACTCATGAACCGTGAGATCATGACCTGAGCTGAAACCAAGAGTTGGATGCTCAATGGACTGAGCCACCAGGCCCCCCTCTTTTTCTCCTCCTCCTCCTCCTCCTTTTTCTTCTTCTTCTCCTTCTTCTTCTTCTCCTCCTCCTCCCCCTCCTCCCCTCCCCCTCCTCCCCTCCTCCTCCTCCCCCTCCTCCTCCTTCTTCTTTTCTTCTCCCCCTCCTCCTCCTCCCCATCCTCCCCCTCCTCCTCTCCGTCATCCCCCCTCCTCCTCCCCCTCCT
>NW_024412438.1:4410677-4424929 GCF_014898765.1 Herpailurus yagouaroundi | reverse complement strand
TTCTTCTTCTTCTTCTTCTTCTTCTTCTTCTTCTTCTTCTTCTTCTTCTTTATGCAACAAGAAACATTTCTTATTTCACAGAGCTTCTGTGGGTCAGGAATTCAGGAGTACCTTAGCTGGCTGCTTCAGATTTGAGGTTTCTCATGAGACTGTAGCCTAGATGTTGGCCGGGGCTGTGGTCCTCTGCAGGCTCAGAGACGACCTGACGGTGAGCCGCTAACTAACACGAACCGGGCGGACCCAAGGCTGGCTGTTGGCAGGAGGCCTCGGGTCCTCACCGTGTGGGCTTATCCACGGGGCTGTTTGCGCGTCCCCACAACACGGCAGCGTGAGAGGTCTCAGGGAGACGGCCAGGCAGGAGCCCCGGGAGCCACACATCATCATTTCCACAACACCCTATTGGTCACACAGGCCTCCCCTGTGTGATACGGGGGGCGGTGCTGAAGGACTGACAAAGGTATGAACACCAGGTGGGGCCATCTAGGAGGCTCCCTAGCAGAGTCCGCCCTCTGGTCCCCAATAGTCCTGTCCCTCCCACACGTAAATATTTTACCTCCCCCCAAGCTCCCCCACAATCTCATCTTATTATAGCCAAAGTCTAGAATCTCGTTAGGCAATGGTTTCTTATATATGATTCCAAAACACAAATGACAGAAGAAAAAAAGATACATCGGACTCATCAAAACAAAAAGTGTTTGTGCAGGGCACCTGGGCGGCTCAGTCGGTTGGGCGTCCGACTTCGGCTCAAGACATGATCCTGAAGTTCGTAAGTTCGAGCCCCACGTCAGGCTCTGTGCTGACAGCTCGGAGCCTCGAACCTGCTTCGGATTCTGTGTCTGCCTCTCTCTCTGCCCCTCCCCCGCTCACGCTCTGTCCGTCTCTCTCGCTCTTTCTCTCTCTCTCTCTCAAAAATAAACATTAAAGAAAAATTTTAAAGCCTCTCAAGTATATAGTTTAATGGTTTTTGGTAAATTTACTGAGTCGTGCAACAGTTCATCTCCATTCTCACCCCAGTCCTAGGCAACCACTGATCTATGTTCTGTCTCTAAAGATAGCCTATTCTAGAATTTCATATAAATGGAATCATGTGATATGTGATCTTTTCTGTCTGACTTCTTTCGCTTAGCATCATGTTTTGAGGATCATTCACGTCATGGCCTGTGTCACTGTTTTGTTCCTTTTTGTCGCTGAATAGTATTCCGTTGTATGGACATACTTTCGTTTCTCTCTCTCTCCTTTTAAACGTTTTTAAGTCTATTTATTTTGAGAGAGAGACAGCACGCGTGGGGGAGTGGCAGAGGGAGAGGGGAGAGAATCCCAAGCAGGCACCACTCTTCCAGCGCGGAGCCTGATGTGGGGCTTGAACTCACGAACCATGAGATCACCACCCGAGCCGAAACCAAGAGCCGGATACTTAACTGAGCCCCCCAGGCGCCCCTAATACTTTGGTTTCTCTTGAGGAGTTTTCCAAAGCGGCTGCACCATTTACATTCCCCTCGATAACACATGAGCGTTCCAATGTCTCCACATCCCTGACAACGGTTGTCACTGTCTTTTTTATTGTAGCCAGTAGCCATCCTAGTGCAGGCGCAGTGGTGGCCCACAATGGTTTTGGTTTGCATTCCCTTAATAACCAATACTGTCGAGCATCTTTTCATGTGCCTGTTGTCCATTTGTACGTTATCCTCGGGAAAATGTCTGTTCAAATCCTTTGTGCATGTTTAAATTGGGTTGCCTGTTTATGATTGAGCTGTAGGAGCTCTTTATATATCTTGGATCCTTGGCCCTTGTCAGATATATGACTTGCAAATATTTTCTCCCATTCTGTGGGTCGTCTTGTCACCTTTTTTAAAAAAAATGTTTTAACATTTATTTATTTTTGAGAGACAGAGAGAGAGCAGGAGCAGGGGAGGGGCAGAGAGAGGGAGACACAGAATCCCAAACAGGCTCCAGGCTCTGAGCCATCAGCACAGAGCCCGATGTGGGGCTTGAACTCACGAACCATAAGATCATGACCTGAACCAAAGTCGGACGCTCAACCAACTGAGCCACCCAGGCGCCCCATCTTGTCACCTTTTTTTTTTTTATTAAATTTTTTTCAACGTTTTTTATTTATTTTTTTTTTGGGACAGAGAGAGACAGAGCATGAATGGGGGAGGGGCAGAGAGAGAGGGAGACACGGAATCAGAAACAGGCTCCAGGCTCCGAGCCATCAGCCCAGAGCCCGACACAGGGCTCGAACTCACGGACCGCGAGATCGTGACCTGGCTGAAGTCGGACGCTTAACCGACTGCGCCACCCAGGCGCCCCTCTTGTCACCTTCTTGATGGTGTCTTTTGAAACACAAACACTTGATTTTTTTTTTTAATTTACATCCAAGTTAGTTAGCATATAGTGCAATGATGATTTCAGGAGTAGATTCCAGTGACGGATCCACTTTTTTATATTTTTTAATGTTTATTTATTTTGGAAGGAGAGAGAGAGAGAGAGAGAGAGAGCATGAGCAGGGGAGGGGCAGAGAGAGAGGGAGACACAGAATCGGAAACAGGCTTCAGGCTCTGAGCTGTCAGCACAGAGTCTGATTACAGGGCTTGAACCCATGAACTGCGAGATCATGACCTGAGCCAAAGTCAGATGCCCAACCGACTGAGCCACCCAGGTTCCTCTGGAGAGACTTTAAAAAAAAAAAACTTTATGTTTTTATTTATTTTTGAAGGAGAGAGAGAGAGACAGAGCATGAGTGGGGGAGGAACAGAGAGAGAGAGGGAGACACAGAATTCAAGGCAGGCTCCAGGCTTTAAGCTGTCAGCACAGAGCCCGATGCGGGGTTCAAACTCATGAACTGTGAGATCATGACCTGAGCTGAAGTTGGACGCTTAACCGATTGAGCCACCCAGGTGCCCTGGAGAGACTTTTTTAAATGTTTATTTAATTTGAGAGAGAGAGAGAGAGAGGGAGCGCAAGCATGAGTAGGGGAGGGGCAGAGAGAGAGAGAGAGAGAGAGAGAGAGAGAGAGAGAGAGAACCCCACGCAGGTTCCACAGTGTCAGTGCAGAGCGCAGAGCTCAGCGCAGGGCTGGGTCTCACAAACCAAGAGATCATGACCTGAGCACAGATGGTCTGACGCTTAGCTGACAGAGCCGCCCAGGCCCCCCGCAGATCACACCTGGACTGAACCAGTAAACAGTGCGTCGCATGTGCAGCTGGCTGGTGGCCTTGCAAGCACCTGCAGGAGCACAGGGCACAGCAGAAGGCTGTTCAACCACGTCTTTTCCCCAGCTGCACGCACTCCCGGTCACCGAGAAGGCAGCTGCAGCCGCAGCCGCGTCAGGACGATGTACTGTCTCCACGCTTCCCTCTCCGCCACGATATTCTCCTAAATTGTTGGGCTCTATCCAAAAAAACCCCAAACAACAACAACAACAAAACTTCGCGTAAAACTTCTCTGCATTATTATATAATAAAGGCTTGCTTAAATTGAAAGGCTTAAAGTTTTTTTTTTTTTTAATTTTGTCTTGAATTTTGAGAGAAAGAGAGAGACAGAGTGCAAGCGGGGGAGGGACAGGGAGACCCAGAATCTGAAGCAGACACGGAATCAGCACAAAGCACAGGGGAGCTCGAACCCAGGAACCGTGAGATCGTGACCTGAGCGGAAGTGGGACGCTTAACCGACGGAGCACTGCCCGCCCCCCCCCGCCCCCCCGCGCCCCTGCAAGGCTGAAATCTGATTTTTGCTCTGCACGTGTTGTTGAGCAGAACATTCCAACGTCCAGCGGAATGACCGGCAGTTGTTCCCGCCGCGGGGCGACCCTGCGCCATCTGGCTCGTCTGCCCTTCCTGCCCTCGCACCGCCGACACCTCTGACCGCCTCCCGACCGGGACCGCGCAAAAGACACAGATTTTGCGAACGCCCCTAGGGGGCGACTGAGGACCGCGGCCCTGGGGGAGTCCCCGCCCGCACGCCGGCCTGCTGGCAGCGGCCACGAGGGGCGCACGAGGTGGCCGCGGACGCATCCCTCTGTCCCCTTTGCACAGCACTTTTAAAAGACTTAGCTGAGCACCAGAGAAGGTGACTGGGAGCTAAATATAAGCGACAAGCAGAAGGACAAAAATAGTCTGGCTGAGCCAGCACCGCAGCGCTGACCCCACCGCGCAGGCCGAGGGGGACTAACTGAACGCGGGGGTCAGACTTCGAGGAAGGCCCAACAGAGAGATGCGGTCAAGGCTGCAGGGAGGAGGGGTTCAAACAGCGAACACCAGCGAACGTGCCCACACATTCCCTACTGTTCCGAGCCTCTCGTGCAAGGTTGTGATGAGGCTCACGGAAGATAAGAATGTGGACTGGAAAGTTCCATGGAAACCTCAGGGCGGAATCAGTACTTTATTGCTCCTCAGCCGGTCTTCCCTCCAGGGACAGTCCGAGGCGTCTTGTGTCCGCAACCCTTAAGTCTCCCTCCGCTGCCCCCGTGTGCCCCTGTCCCCTAAAGAGCGCCAAGATGGAGGGGCCGAGATGGAAGGGCATTTGAGCCGGGACCCCGGGGGAGCCTGCTCAGGATCGGAAGCCTCACTCAGTCACTCACCAGATCTGAGACACTGGGGAGCGACTTGACTTCTGAGAGCCCGAATTTCTTCATCTCCTGTGGCCTTGGCGGCTGTGACGAGGATTTCACGGGGCAACGCACGCGATGGGGTTATTTGTGGCCAGACTTCCTGAACGAGTTGCTAGACGCCTCTCACACTTCCTGCGTTCCGCGGGCCTGCTCTGGACCCTCTCTCTGCTCCAGACCTGCTCCTGCCAAGGTCACTAATGGTCTCTCTGTTGCTAAGTCCCATGGGTAGGGTTCGGCCCTTCTTTGACTTGACCCTTCACCTCAGTCGACACAGGACTTCCCCCTTCCGGAAGCCTGCTCCTGTTTTCACGACTCCAACCTCTACTCCACGTTCGGATGTCCCCCCAGTCCTTTGGCTGCTCCTTCTCTTTTGTAGGCAGCCCCCCCTCTTTCTGTCTAGGTGTCCCTTTCGGGGGCCTGGCCTAGGCCTTCTCTCCTCATACGTCACGCTCTCTCCGAAGAGACAACCCCATGGCTTTGATTCCTTTCCAGTTGCTTTTGGTTCCAAAATCTCCACCTCCAATCCCAGTCTTTCTCCTGGGATCGACTCTGTGACGGGACTCCGCCCTCCAGACCTTCCCTCTGGGTGTCTCACAGACGCCATCAGCAGGACAATCACGAGGTCACTGTGCCCTGCAGCCAACTCTGCTCTTCCTCCTGTGCTTTCTTTCCCCAGGAATGGAACCCCTTCCTCCCAGAACCTGGGGCTCATCTTTGACTCGGTTCTCTCTCTGTACCCTTACCCCCATTATTTCTCCTCTAAACTACTGAAACGTCTCTCTCGTGGTCTCCTAACCTCCACTTTTCTCTTATAATCCATTCTCTGAGAACTGGATGTTCTAACTAAAACACAAATTCTGAAGCTTCCACTCTCTCTCCTTCCTTAGATCCTTCCATGGCTCCACTCTGCCCTTAAGAGGGGTTATGGGCCCTGGCCCTTGCTCCCCCTCCTTTCTCACCTCTCCACTCGCACCTTATGCCCCAACCACACTTCCTCTAACTGGCCATACTTCATCTTGCCCCTGGCATACTTCATCTAACCCTCTGGCCATGCATTCTTTCTTTTTCTCCTCTCTTGAAAAAAAAAATGAGTAACTACTCTTTTTCATCACTGAGGCCTGAGCATTAACGTCACTGACATCAGAACCATCCTCCTGACACCTCTGCCCGGGTTAGGCGTCCTTGCCATGGGCTCCCCAATTCACACACCCAACAAATAACTGAGGATCTGCTAGGTGCCAGATACTGGTGTCGAGCCTGGGGATATGGCGATGAGGAGGAGGATGAAGTCCCTGGCCCTACGGAGCTCATATTCAAGTGAGGGTGGAAGGGAGAAAAACAGAAGGTTTCGGGGGACCATAAGAATTACGAAGCAAAATAAAAGCTAGAGTGGGCTGGTCCGAACCAGTGAGGGGGAGAGTGAGAACCAGTGAGTCTGGTTGGCTCCAGATTTCGTAGGGCCTCAGTGACCACAATAATGAGTCCAACTTTTGTTCTAAGATGGAAATTCACTGGAGAGTTTGGTGCAGGGAAGTGACAAGATTAGATTAAAAATATCACTTTGGCTGCTGTGTAGAAATCCGACTATAAGGGGCAGGTGCCAAGGCAGAGAGACCAGCCTCCTCCCCTTTGTTCTAAGTCCCTTCTACAGGCTCTTCCTTCAGCATGCAACACTCTTCCCCTCCGGTTGGCCTCCTTTATGCCTGTTCATCTTTCTTTCAGAACTCTGCTCATATGCCATTTTCTTAGAAATTCTCTCTCCACGCAAGCTCCCACACCCCTCCTGTAACAGATCACAGCCTTTACGTCTTTTGTGTAGCTCACCACCGTTGGACTTAACTGTACCAATGTGTCCCATTGTAATTGCTGTGTCCCAGGGTAAGCACAATAGGGTAGGCACAATAGAGTGTGTCTGGTGCCCCGCCCTATCCCCTGGGCCTCATGCCCTGGTACCTTATCGCAGCTCCCTGTCCTGAGGCCCTATGCCCACTCCCTATCCCCGGTGCCCTGTCCGCACCCTATCCCCGCACCCTATCCCCGGTGCCCTATCGCCAAAGACCTATCCCCACGCCCTATCCCTGCTCCCTATCCTCGGCCTCCCTGGCGCCCTGTCCCTACGCGCTATCCCCGCTGTCTACCCTGGCGCCCTATCCCTGTACCCTATCCCGGGTGCCTTATTACCGGTGTCCGCACAGTGCCTGGCACTCGTCCCGTGCGCAGTGTACATTTGTCGAATGACTAAGGAATGGATAACTTTTACAGACTTCCTTCCCACTCCACCTCTCAAGAAAACCTCAACCGGAGGCGAAGGGAAACCCCTCCGCTGCTCGCACCGCGGGAAGGGCGGCCCAAAGAGCCTGGGCTCAGGGCGTCGGCAGCCCCTCTGCGCGCAGCCGCGGGATGTGGGGGGCGGTACGTGGGCGGGACCTCGAATAGCCGGGAGGCCGGCCGCGGGCCCGTTCCGCGCGCCTATTGGCCGTCTCGGGGACGGACTGCTCTCGCTGGCCAGCCATAGTCCCGATGGGGCGCAAGCGTAGTCGGGAGTGTACGCGAAAGAGGGCGCGGAAGGCGAGAAGCGCGCATGCTCCCGGGCGCCCGGCGACAGCGCACTGTAACGGGCGACGGGGGGCGGAGTCCCCCGCCGAGTCCAGCGTGCCGGGGCTGGGCTGCGTTCCTTAGCTGGCTCCTTTGGGAGGCTCGGGGTAGGGAACAGTCAGCGCCCGGGAATTGTCCCGCGGGAACCCCAGTGCCCAGTTCCTCCCACCGCGTGGCCGTCCGGCCGCGCCCCAGCACTCCCTGAGGCCGCTCGTCGTGCCGGGGAGTTGTTCCAGAAGCTTGGCCGCCTGACGCCGCGTGCGCGCAGCGCGCCGCCCTGCTCCCCGCCCTCGTACGCGCCCTGTGGCTGCCCGAGCACCGCTCCAGTAACTTGACAATTAGACCCAGCGCAGTGAGCAAAAACAAAAGCAAGCTGATGCTGGGTAGTGGCAAGTGCGCAGAACAACGTGGCACTGACGCAGCAGGGATGCCCAGTAAGGTGAGGGGGGGCACGGCCACAGGGCACAGGTGTGTAGGGGAAGGAGGGGCGGAGCGCTCGTGTGAGGCAGTTTTCCGGAGCAGCGAGACCGGCTGTGCCTGACCCCATCGTGTGCTGGCGAGTTTGGAGACCATTGTAAATACAGCGGGAAGCCATCAGACTTCGGCAGGACTCGATGTGACATGATTTCTTATCACTTTGCCGAGCGGAGAATGGATTTTAGCAAGAGTGGAAAGAGACCAGAGGCTGGGAGGGAGGGGGGTGGCTTGAACTAGGTAGGTGGTGAAACACGCGTGAATTCAGGATAGGATTGGGTGTGTTGGATGAGGGAAAAGATGAAATCAGAATGATTCCTAAGCTTCTGGAATGTGCAGCCGGCTGAGCGGTGGTGCTGTTGATCGAGATGGGAACAGTGGAGGAACAGGCGCTGGGGATGGGATGTAAGGGTTCACCTGTGGCCACGTTGAGTCTGAAAGGTCCCCTACACATCCGAGCAGAGATGTCAAGTTGGAGGTTGGAGCTCGTGGAGGAGCCAAGGAGAGTTGTCCGTGGACACGTAGATTATTTAAAGCCACAGGTTTTGGGAGTGCCTCTTGCAGACAGAAAACGGAAGAGGGTCAAGGGGAGAGCCCTGGGGTCCTCCAGCATTAAACCGCTCAGCAGAGGTGTCGGAACTGGCAAAGGAAACCGAAAGGGTAGAGGGAAAAAATGGGAGAGCATGAGGTCCTCAAAGGGCAAAATTCAAGGGGAAAGATGCTGATTATCCGGGTTAAACGTTTCTCAGGGGTCAGGTGACATGCAGGCAGGGGAATGGCCACTGGGTCTGATACCTTTTTGGCTACGGAACACTTTTTCGAGAGCAGTGCCTGGGGAGGGGTGGGGATGGGACCTGACTGGAGTGTTCAAGAAGTGGAGGGCAGGAAGAGAGAAAACGTTTTGCTATGAAAAGGAGCAGAAACACAGATAGCTGGAAATAAATGTCTTGAGGCAGTTTTCTTAACTATGAAGGATGCCAGAACGAATTTCAATGGTGACCAAGATGATCCAGAAGAGAAGGGGAAAATTGAAACTTACTGAAGGCTTATTCCGTGTATTCAGAGCTTTACACACCTTCATCTTCACAATGTTTTATGGATCAGGCAATTGAGGTTAAGTAACTCGCCCAAGGTCATGCAGCTAGAGGTGGCAGAGCTGAGAGTCCCCCAGATTTTTTGGACTCTTCATGCCTTACCACCCCGTTACACAGGCACACAGCCCCCTGTGCTTAAGCACTGGGCCACGCCTTTGCCCTGGCCATAGTGTCCCTGTCAAATCAGAGAGAGCTCTTTCATGCTGGGGGATAAGACTTTATCTTCCTCTTCCAATGCTGTAAGCGGGGGCCTCTCCCCCACAGCCTGAATGCCCATGCAGCACAGGACAGCAGCTCCCCTGGTCCAGAGGGGCAGAGCCAAGCAGCAGGAGCCCCCGGAGGTAGGAGGCAAAGGGATACTTCTGGGGGTGTTCAGCGGGTTTCTTTTTGTGTCAGCCAGTGCGTGGGGCGCTGGGGGTTGTTGGTCCCAACCAGCTGGTGCCTGTGGCCCCAGCATTCACCCGGATCTGTTCACAGTGGCAAGAAGCCCAGGTCAGAGCCCTGTCTCCCGGCTGCCCCCGTTGAGGCTGAGGCTGTGGGGGCGGGTGGCACGCTCCAGCCTGCGAGCAGACAGAAGGCGCCGCAGGGAAGAGCCGGAGCTCAGGTCGCCACAGCTTCGAAGGTGGAGGCTCTCTCGGCCTGGCCGGCCCCACGGGCTGTGGGGCACCTAGAGGGGGACGCAGGAGAGGCCATCAGTGTGGTTCAGCCTGAAGCCCCGGGCTTTCCTGGGTTATCTTCCCAGACTCCCCTAACTCCCACCTGCTTAAGCCCATGGGCCCCATTGCCACTGGGGTCTGGGGCCTTCTTGGACATCTGGAAGAAACGAGTGACCAAGCCCCGGCCTGGCCAGCTGCTCTTCAGGTCTCCCAGGGAGTGGGCAGGTGCAGGGCCCGAGGGCAGGGGGACCTTTCGAAAGGTGGGCACAGGGCGCCGTTTCTCGGCTGAGCGGGCACGTAGCAACTTGGGAGAAGGGCAGCGGGCTAGACGGAAGAGGCAGGCTTCAGAGCAGAGCCCTGCAGAGAGAGAGAGAGAGGGAAGAAGAGAGAGAAGATGGGAAGGGAGGTGCAGATAGGGCCAGGCAGCACTCCCCTACCGCCTGGCCCCTGGGCACCAACCACAGCCTGACCTGTATCTGCAGAGGAAACGGAAGCAGCTTCTTCCTCGAGCACTTTGGTATAAAGGTCCCTGAAGTCAGCTGGGGAGGAGATGGAGACGGTGCAAGTGCCCAGTGGACACACCCACTGGTCGCACCACCCTCGGGGAGAGAGCTCCAGCCCCCAAGCCCCGTCCTCAGCAGCCTGCCCACCGGACAGGAACTAAGGTGGTCTCGCCGGTGGCCGCACCCCCCTCAGTTCCCAGAGCCCAAGGGCAGTGATGAGCACCTGCTGTGCTGCCGAACACCTCTAGGGGAGGGGGTAGGGAGCTGAGGCCTGGAGGGGTAACTAATTCCCGCCCAGTCATGGAATCGGGTTTCAGAAATCATCTCTTTTAGCCACTCAGTTATGATGGTGCGTTTTCAGGAAGCGAACACTCCAGAAATGCCCCGGGCAGGAGTGAACTCACCCTTTTTTCCCGCCTCTGGCACCTCAACGGTGTCCCAGATTCTGGCGGGATCACTGGCCCCAGACTCCCCTGACCGCCCGCCTGCTCCTGAACCCTGGGTGGGGGACGGGGGCGGGGGGGGGGGGGGGGATGCTCACCGGTGTCGCTGGAGGTGGTGATGCCCGGGTCACTGTGGGACCGTGGCAGCAGCAGCGGTGGCGGGGGAGCCGGATTCGGAGGCCGGTGCCCCGGGGGGGTGAGGGAACCTGAGCTGTCGCTGAAGCGGCGAGTGGGGGCGCGGGGAGGGGGGGCCGCTGCCGCCCCCGGCCGGCCGCCGCCCCGTGGGACCCGCCGCCTCAGCTCGGGGAAGCAGGGTCCCACCCAGGGAGGCCAGCCTTCCAGCCGGTGGCAGCTGCGGGCGGCCGTGGGGGCCCCCAAAGGGGGCGGGGCCTCGGGGGCGGAGCAGGAGTAGGAGCGGGCGGCCCTGGGGGGCCTTCGCGGCAGGGGGCTGTCCTCGAAGGGGCCGCGCAGGCCGCAGTCCAGGCTGAGGCAGTAGCCGGCGCGGCTACGCTGAATGGAGCGGAAGAGCACGTAGTCGACGGAGCGCACGGAGCCCTGTAGCTCCAGCAGGCACGAGTCCTCCGACGGGCTCGAGCCCCCGGGGAGGTCACCGATGGCGGACAGCGCCAGAGACCCGCTGTCCATGGACACTGTGGGCGGCAGGGGGCGCGGGGCGGTACGGGCCCATCAGGGGCCACTCTGCCAACGGTTCCGCCTCCAAGGAGGCAGCTCGAGTCCAGGGCTCCACGGAGCCGCCCAGCGGGCCCCAGCTTGCTCGGCCGTCCCAGGCCGCCCGGCCCGTGCTCGCCTCCCCCCTTTTTGCTCACCGTCTACGATGGAGGCCACGCGCTCACAGATGCAGGAGCCGTCGTGAAACTGTGGATCAAACAGAGTGGCCTGCGGAAAACACAAGTGTCGAGGGGCCAGCCCTACACGCCGATCTGGCCACCCCGTGTGCGGGACAGAGCTCTGGACACCCAGATTCCAGTCCAGCTTTGTCACTTTGTGCGGGTCAGCTATGTGGGCCTCAGTTTCCACATCTTTAAAATAGAAATGGTACTTCCTGCTCCCTCCCGACCTTACCACGGAGAGATCAAAGATGACCCTGCACGTGCTGGGGTGACAAAGACCATGAGCACTACTGTTTTCTTTGTCCAGGCACAACAGCTCACTGGGCTTTTCAGGCTCTGTCCCAGCTCCCCAGGCCACACCGAGACCCGCTCTCACCTGGCTGTCTCCTCGTAGCCCCATGACGGCCTCATAAGAAGGGGGACAATCAGTAGGGTACAAGGGCACCGGGCTGTCCATGGAGCCATTGTAGGTGATGCTGGGAGGGGGAGGCAGAGGAAGGAGCCTGGCAGAGCACTCCTACTCCACAAAGCTCCCTCCCCGCCAACCCAGGTGGCTGCATTGCCCCCGCCCCCCCCACCCCCGCAGGACTCTGCCAGGCCTCACCTCTGGGCGTCTGTTTCCGAGCTGCAGGTATACTCTGGGGGGTAGTAAGGTGGGGGGGGCACCGGCGGTACAAATTCCTCCAAGTCCAGCATGGTGTGTAGCAGAGGGGCTGGCGGCGAGGACGTACAGCCCAGAGACCCCAAGGGGCCTGAGGCTGAGCGCTCTGGGGCCAGCTGCTGGGGAGCAAGCAGGTCAGCAAGGCCGATTTCTGGGAACACAGCCCCTAGGCTCCTGCACCCCTCCACGGCGTCCTGGCCCTGCCCCCTCAGACAGCTGGGCTCCGGCCCCTCCCCCAGCCAGCACCAGCTCTTCCTCTAACGTCTAGAAAATCCTGGCTCTACGGCCCCATCTCTGTCCAGAATTGCCACCTGTCCTCTCCTCCTGCTCCAACACTGACCCTTTATCCTCATCCCCACCTAGGACCTTCCTTCTGGACTCCGCCCAACTTGTAGTCTCACTGTTGGGTCACATACTTCCCCACTCCCTGTCCTTCTCCTCCTCGTCCTCCCTTGGATGCCCTCGACACCGCTACGCTAGATGCTAGACGTGCCTAATACGTAGCCTGCAGCCTCCGGTGCGCAGAAGCCAGTGCCGTAGCCCCCATCCCCTCGAGCCCGGTCCCAGCACATTCGCCCCTGCCCCCATCGTACCTGCTTGGCTTTGACCCCAGCTCCCCCTCACCGTGTGCACGAGGTCCAGGGAGAAGATTTGGATGCAGCAGACAATAGCTGAGAGGGTACAGATGATGGCGGCACAGATGGTGAGCCCGCAGACGCTGAAGAGCAGGTTCTGGAGGAAGGAGGAAGACGGATGGGAGAGGGGCCCGGGGAAGGGTAAATCCCCCGAGTTCTGGGCCCGTGAGGCAAAGGTGAAAACCAGGATGGTGGGGGAGAAAGGAATGGCTGAGGTGGGGCGCGCATGCTCACCTTGAGGGCCCCTCGGGCTTCGTCACAGGTGGAGTTGGGGGCAACTTTCAGTTCCTGGCCCGACTCTGGACAGGGCCGAAGCAGGGGAATGGAGGGGCAGCACACACAGACCTTCCCTTCCTGAGTGGGAGTGGGGAGGGTGAGGCAGCCTGAGTCAGGACAAACCCAGGGGTCCTGCACACCTCCCCCAACCAGTTCTTTCTGACCCTCCCTTCTCAGTCTCACCATGGAGCAGTCTTGGAAGTCTCGGGCCAGCTGAGCATTCTTACAGGAGAGAACAGAGCCAGCCATGCTGAGCATGACACAGAGCACCGAAAGCAAGGAGAAGAAGGAGACCTGGGGGAATCAGGTGCACACTCAGGGCTGGGGCCCTCAGAGGTGCCCTCTACCACGGGTGGGCCCCCTCTACCACGGGTGGGCCCCTCCTTCACAGACATTCATGCCTGGCAGGCACAAACTGCACAACCAGTTCGCTTCTCCCGGGCGTCTGTGGGCCTCCCCTCGGGTGCTGGGCACCTGCCTCCCGGTGGGCACCAGACCCTAAACACCTACCACTAGAGTGAATGGCCGCTTCCAAGACACAACGCCAACTACCCCGGAGAACGCCAGCTGGGGACAGAGTGGGTACAGGCTCAGCCTGGCAGGGGGAGGCACCCGAGTGACCCCTCACCACAGGGTGCGCCCAGCTCTATAGGAAAACCAGAAGCCCAGAGGAGGGAGGAGGGACCAGCTCCTGGACTGGCAGCTAGTGTGGAGGGGTGGGGCCCCAGGAGCCTACCCCACCCAACCACCGTGCACCCAACTCACCGAGAATCCAGCCCAAGACGGGCAGGACCTCTTGATGCTCTCGGTGGTGGTGACCGAGGAGGCCACCATGCTGAAGGTGACCACCAGGATGCCCAGGAGCACCTGAGCCAGCCCCAGCGTGAGCAGGGCCTGCAGCCAGGGTCGGTGGAGGCGGAGGTGGGTAAGGCCCCGGGTGCTGGGTCGACTGGTCAGCGAGCGGCTGGAGTCACTGGGCGAGGGCATCATGCCTGCCGCGCGGTTGCCTGCGCCTCGCTCGGGCTCCACCGGCGCTTGGGAGCATCTCAGAGGCGCCCAAGGCCCCGTCCTCTCTCTTCTCCACCCTCCTCGCTCTAGAGCCGACCTCCCGGATGGGTCCCCTGGGGCATGGCCCAGGGCCTCCAGCTGGGCGGGGGCCCAAGGGAGGGGCGTCACGAAGGGGTCGAGGGGGGCTCCCTCCCCACCACGGGCACCGGACGGGCACCGTGCCCGGGACGGCGATGAGGACGCGGGGGCGCCGGCTCATCGCATCTCCCTGGAGAACGGGGGCGCCGAGAAGGGCAGGTCCAGGCGTGAGGAGAGGCGGCGGTCGGGAACGCGGGGCAGGACGGGGAGGGTGGGAAGAAGCGGGGAGGGGTCCCAGGGGCCTGAGACCGCCTGGCGGGGAGAGGCCGGGGCGCCGCCGGCTGCCCGGCCGCCCGCCCCGCTCCCCCC
>NW_024412438.1:4348333-4410277 GCF_014898765.1 Herpailurus yagouaroundi | reverse complement strand
ACACACACACACACACACACACACACACACACACACACACACACACACTCTTCCCCAGAGGTCCATTAGCAGAGAAGCCTCCGGTCAGCCAGGCCCTCCCGACTTCCTCCAGAATGACCGCCCCTCCCCAGGCCCCTCGGGGCCCATGATCTCACTCTTCCCGCCCACCTCCCCACCTCGAACACAGCCTCTCACCCGCTTCAGCATCACAATCCCCAGTACAGCGATGCCAGTGAAGAACAGGGCGACCAGCAGCATGAGCACGGCCACCGCCGGGTTGGCCTTCAGCACCACCAGAGCGGAGATCCAGCCACTGCCAGGAGGGGAAGGGGGCGGCGGTGAAGAGGGGCCACTCCCGGCAGGGCCTCAGTCCTCCCCGTTTCTTGGCTGGTTAGGGAGCAAACGTGCCCTATTCCCGCCCATCCCAGCAGGGGTCGCTCCCTGTCAGCCTGGCGGCTCTCCAAGTACCAGGATCCCAAACTACATCCACTCTCTTCCAAGTTCACTTCCAGCTTCTGAACGACTGGCTGCGGGCTCTCCAAGCCTTTCCAGACATCCTCGCTCCAAACAGGCCTTTCTGCTGAGGGGGTCTCCGTCCCCTCTTCAAAAGTGCTTACGCATGCTTCCCCCAGGAAGCCGTCTCAGGTTGGCCACGTGCACCTTTCCTCCCCCAAACCTATGCCTGTCTAGAATTCTGACTGGGCTCTCTATCCTGGAAGTAGGTCCTATCTCTCTCGTGAAGCTAGCACCTCCCAAGCGTAAAACACCACACCTCCTCCTCCTGAACAACCCCTACCCCAGTACCCAGGGCTGACTTGGTCTGGCGGAATGAGGGGAAGGGAGAGGGTGGATGGCAGCTTCACGGACCTGAACCCCCAACCTGGGATGCCAATGGCCTGCAGGACAAAGAGCACATCCTGGACGAAGAAAATGAAGAAGAAAACGAAGAAATTGAATGAACTGTCGCTCCTGCGGGACAGAAAAAGTGGGGAGGGTCGGAGAAGAGTTAGGGCAGGAGCAGCAGACGTGGGGCCCATCTAAGGTTCTCCACCACCCCTGGCCTCAGCTTACCGGAAGGCCTTGTACATGGGCCGGTACCAGCACACAAAGGAGCAGGGTGTGAAAAGGAGGGCCCAGAGGATAGAGAGCCCAAAGCCCGAGCCATTGCTGGTCTCCACGCAGAAGCTGGCCAGGCAGGCAAGAAAATTCAGAAGAAGAGCCAGCGTGCTGCCTGAGGGACGGAGGTGCAGGGTGGTGAGCCTGGGTGGCAACGCGAGCCCCCCTTCCCGCAGGAGCCCCCCACGCCCTCCTCGGCCGATCCGGCAGAGTAAGGAAAGGGACCCCTGCCTTCACCAAATCCTCAACTCAACAGGGGAGACAGGTCTCTTTGCAAAGACATTTAAAGGACTCAGAAAACGTTCACGCACCGGAACAAGAGGCGGGGGAAGACAAGAACACACTTTTGCTAGGAGGCTGGAGAACAGCTTCTAGATACCACGAAAGGAGTCACCCAGGAAAACGGGTGAAATGAGCCTTAGACTCGGAAGCTGAGAGGCGCCTGGGGCTCAGTCGGCTGAGCGTGTGGCTTCAGCTCAGGTCATGATCTCACCAGTCACGGGTTCGAGCCTTGCATCAGGCTCTGTGCTGACAGCTCAGAACCTGGAGCTGCTTCGCATTCCGTGTCTCCCTCCCTCCCTCTCTCTCTCTCTCTCTGCCCCTCACCTGCTCTCTCAAAAATAAACATAAAAAAAAAAAAAACCCTCAAAAGTCGAGCAGAGATGAAATGCCGAGTTCTCGGAGAGTGGGCACTGGGGCAGGAAAGACGTAAAGGTACCACCTGCACTCTTCCTCCGGAAAAGGCTTGTCACTACTCACACATCCAGAGGTAGTACATGGTGGATACGGTCTTCTGAAATTCTTGGGGGATCTCCATGGAGATGTCCTGGAAGAAGCAGGGCTGGACTGGGCAAAAAGAAGGTAGAGGGGGCCAGTTGTTCTGTCGAGCTGTAAGGCACAGAGAGAGCGGGAAGACCCAGAAGTGAGGCAGAGACCAACAAAGGAATCACCACCCTCCCTTCCACCCCAGGTCCTCTCTTCCATCTCCAGTTCAGGGTCCGAGACAGAAGAGACAGAAGAGAGTGGCAAAAACAAGGCTGACAGTGTTTTCTGTTATTTGCGACTTCGGAGCACTGTCAAGCACTTTGCAGGGATGGCCTTGTTTCCCTCTCACAACAGTCCTATCCAACAAGCACACACGTTATGCTATCTTTGTTTTACAAACAAGGAAACGGGGGCACCCGCTGGCTCCGTCGTAAGAGCGTGTGACTCTTGATCTCAGGGTCGTGAGTTCAAGCCCCATGCTGGGTGTAGAGATCACTTAAATAAGTAAGTATTTTTTCAAAAAGTAAGAGGGGCGCCTGGGTGGCGCAGTCGGTTAGGCGTCCGACTTCAGCCAGGTCACGATCTCGCGGTCCGCGAGTTCGAGCCCCGCGTCGGGCTCTGGGCTGATGGCTCGGAGCCTGGAGCCTGTTTCCGATTCTGTGTCTCCCTCTCTCTCTGCCCCTCCCCCGTTCATGCTCTGTCTCTCTCTGTCCCAAAAAGAAATAAACATTAAAAAAAAAAAAAATTAAAAAAAAAAAAAAAAGTAAGAAAACTGAGGGGCACTTGGGTGGCTCAGTCGGTTGAGTGTCCGACTTCGGCTCAGGTCGTGATCTCACAGTTTGTGGGTTCGAGCCCTGCGTCGGGCTCTGTGCTGCGTCGGGCTCTGTGCTGACAGCTCAGGGCCTGAAGCCTGCCCCACATTCTGTGTCTCCGCATCTCTCGGCCCCTCCCCTGCTCATGCTCTGTCTCTCAATAATAAATGTTAGGAAAAAAAAGTAAGAAAACTGAGGCACTCAAGATTAAGTAACGTACCTAAGCGCTCAGAGGCAGGGAGTACCCAAATTCAATTAGTGCCCAAATTCAAAGTCAGCAATGTGGCTCCAGAGCCCACTCGCTCACATTCGTTTTGCTCCTTAAAAGGGTGGAACACGCCCCGCCCACGGACCGCTTACCGGCTGCGCCCCCCAGGGCGGCGTGCTGCAACTCCCGCTCCCTCCGATCCAACTCCTCGGCCTTCCGGTTCAGCTCCTCCTGCTTCTTTAGCAGCTCGGCTGTGGCTGCTGCAGCTGAGGCCTGCCCAGTGTGTGCGGGGCGAGGGGGGGAGAGATGTGAGCCCTGGGCCCAGGTCTGGCCCCCACAGCCCACCCCCACTCACACCTGCTGTTTACCTGGGTGCCGTAGGAACCATAGTTTTTGGGTTCTGTAGGGCTGAGCTTTCTGGAAGACTGCAACGAGGGAGCCGAGGCGGGAGGCAACGGGGCCGCGGCCGGAGGCTCGTACGCTGGTGGGGGCTGTTGGTTTTGCAAAAGGCCTTAGGGATCACCTAATCCCTCCCGACGCAGGTATCCAGGGACTGTCTACCTCTGCATCTGGGTCCCCTTCCCCGCCCCCTCCCCCACAGAGAGCCAAACCGGTCAGCCCTCACCACCCCTCACATCCAATTCCTTAGCCGGGACTCAAGACACTCATCTACCGAACCCACCCCCTCCGCTTTTTAAAGCTCTTGGCTCTTATTTTATTTTTTTTTTTAATGTTTATTCATTTTGAGAGAGAAAGCGTGGAGGACAGGGGTGGCGGCGGGGGGGGGGGGGCGGGGGGAAGGGGCAGAGAGAGAGAGGGAGACACAGAATCCAAAGCAGGCTCCAGGTTCTGTGCTGTCAGCACAGAGCCCGACGTGGGGCTTGAACTCACCGACCGTGAGATCATGACCTGAGCCAAACCCGGAGGCTTAACCGACCGAGCCACCCAGGCGCCCCTCTTTCTCTTTCAAAGTCTCGGCACTTTCTACTCCAGTGGAACAACAGGTCCAGCCCTGACTGCTTGCCTTCTGGAGGCACACCTAAGCATAACTCGCTTACTCAACTCCAACCAGTCCCATAATTTATTTTGTTCAAAGAAGCCTCCCCAAACACAGCCTTGGTTCAGGCCCTGTCAGTCTCCAGCCACCCCCCACCCCCCGCCGGGACTACCACTGAGAGCTCCAACGGGATCATTGACCCTGGTGTCTCCAGAAGGATTAGGCAGCCCAGGGCGGACCGGCCTCTCTCAGGGAGTTAAGATCACAGTGTCCCTTCCTTTGCATGCAGAAAAGTCCCCCGTATCCCGACAGAGTGAGCTTACTGGCACACCCTCCCCTTCCTTGTCATCCTATGCTCTCCAGAACCTCACCTCCCGGGTCTCAAAAGGGTTGTAGACGTCAAGGGTGGCATACTGCGGGCTGGGTCGGTGCTGGATCACAGCTGGGTCCTGCGGGCAGAGAGCTGCGGCTCAGCGGGCACCTGGTGCCTCTGGTGCCTCTGGGGGAACTGACGGGGGCCTCTCCTAATGCCTGTGGCTCGTTGGAGGCCACGCCGTTGCCCCAACATTTGCCCCAAACCCTTCACCGCGCTCTGTTAGCACCAGCTCCTTACAGGGGCACGGCCCGCCCCCCGCGTGCTCACTGGTCTGGAGTCACCGTCACCCCCACGTGGCGGCCCTCCCCCGGCACAAATGTCAGGAATGGGAATACAACAAGTTAGCCCGTCCAGAAGCGAGAGGAGTCGGCCGAGCTACCCAAAGAAGGCCGGCGTCACCTGAAAGGGGTTGTCAAGCTCGCCGGGCCCGGCGAAGGGGTTTCCGCCGTCTCTGCTCTGAGCCATGTTTGCAACTGCGGCCTGGGCCGCCCCTGCCCTCCACGCCCCTGCGCGGCGGCGGCGGCGGCGGCTCCCGGAGCTCCCTCCGCTCCCGTCGGTCCGCCCGCTCCGCCGTGCACGGATTGGCCGCGGAGACCGGAAGGGTCCCGAGGATCCCCGCAGCGGCGGCCGGCTGCGCCTGCGCCTCCGCTACGGGCGAGGACGGAAGCGCCCCACGTGACGCCGCGGCCCCGCCCCGCCACGAACTACACGTCCCGGCGGGCCTTGCGTCGGAGGGCGGGCCCGCCAACCGGCTGGAGCCGCCGCAGGCCCTGCGCACGCTTCCGCAACCGGAGTCCGGCTGGCCCGGGCCCCCCGCCCCCCCACCTCCCCCGGCACAGCACTCAGACGTGTGCCCCCGACTGGCCCACAGGAACTCCCCGGCCACCGCAACCCTCTCGCGACACACCGGACGAACCGGCGGCCGGGCTCAGGACGGTGCAGGGGGAGGATGGACCCCCTGGGTCCACAAACTCAGAAGGGCGGCCGGTCTTCTCATCCCTCCAGCCCAGCGTCCCAGACCTCGAACTCCAGGGGTGGGGGTCGCATGAAGCACGTCATTTTTATTTCACAAAGACTGTACAAAATTCCTTATAAAACATGGGATAGATGCCACCCGGTCACCTCATCCTGCCCTGTCCAGCTCAACAGCGAGGGGGCAGGTGACGGCGGGAAGAGTGTGGGAAGGAACAGCATTCTGTACAAGGCTGGGGACGAAGCAGTAGGTACAAGTTCTTCCGTATTTACACTATTTCACATATTCACAGGTATACAGGGAGCCAGGAGGAAGGAGCTGGCTCCGGCTCTGTTCTCTGATATAAAAAAGCACCAGTGTCCTGGACTGGACACCCACTGCTGCAGGACACGCAGGGGGGCCCAGGGCCTGATCGTCACCGACTGATATCCCGACTGGAGTCCCACAACTTGGTGTTGGGTGGCTCAGCCCGAAGGCGGGCGAAGAAAGGATGCTGAAGGGCTTCACCCAAGGTCAGCCGCTTAGCAGGTTCGTACTCTAGCATGCTTTCAATCAGATCGAAGAGCTGGTGGTGTTCCTCTGCCTCGGAGGTCAGATACCGCTGGTGGTGGAGGGCAGGGAAAAGGTGAGGCACGACGCCTTACAGTTCCTGCCCTTTTTCTTCAAGGCCCTAACTTTCAACCTCAGAGGACCAAGCCTCTGCCGTTATGAATGCTATTGGGAACGTGACCTTACGAGCGCTGCGGATACTACTGCTCAACTCCCTCCCACTAGCACAATTACTCCTTCGTACTCTCTGAAGGTTCTTTCTGCTTGTATATCCTTGTCAACGTCATGAATCTTCTTTAGCTCCTCGTTAAAATGTAAGCTCTTCAAAGGTAGTTTATTCTTTTCTGTCTGACCTACAGAACCCAGGACATTACTGTGATCTCTGGTTGGCTCAAGAAATCCATGGCTATCTAACCTCCTTCCCTCCACAAAACCACTCCCTCGTATCTCTACGATACCCAAAGGGGCATTTCAGTTTTCCCCCTTCTTTCCTAACCCTCTCTTGTGAAGTGCATTCCAGGGGCAAACCACCTGAAGAAGGAAATGCCCTCTGGCCAGTGGGCGCAAGGTATCCCCAGCCTGGCTCACCCGCAGTGGTTTGCAGTTTTCTCGCACGTAGCGCCCTGCTGATGTGTTCTCGTCCCAATCCAGGCGGCCCCGATAGAAGTATTTCTGCTTCCTAGAGGGGAAGGGGAGGTTGAGGAATCAGGAGGTTCCTTTTGTTGGGGGACATTTCCCTTATTCCCCCATCTTACAGTAGCTGGGAGGAGGGAAGGTGTCAAAGAAAAAAGAAAATGATGTGAAATCGACCAATTTCGAGGAGAGAAAGGAAAAAGGGTTAAGCTCCCCCCAACTCCAGGTTCACCTTGTCTTCCGGATCATCCGGGAAGGGATAGGACCCAAGATCCTTTCCATCATGGCTAGATGCTCTCTGTTGTCATGCGTCTGCGAAACAAAGACAGAACTGAGCACGGTGCTGCAAACGGGCTGCTGACGACCAGCTTCCGGGATGATTAGCAAAGGGGAGGAGTGAGCAGACAGGTCCCTGGCAGACAAGGAACCCAGGCAGGAAAATGCCAAGTGGGGACATAAGACACTCCACCGCTTACCTGGAACAGGGTGAAGCCAACATAGTACTCGAAGATGATGCAGCCTATGCTCCACACATCACAAGGCTGTGACCAGCCCAACTCTAGTGGGAATGGGAGGAACAAGGTGTTAGACGGTGCTTAGGGGGCCCCACCCTCCCCACCGCCCACCCTTGGACGAGTCCATTCCCCTACTCGCCCCCACTTACCGAGGATGACCTCTGGTGCTCGGTAATGGCGAGTGGAGACGATGGTACTGTGGTGTTCATGGTCAAAGGTGGCACTACCAAAGTCCACCACCCGCACAGCTGTGCTCTTCACGCTGCGTTCATCTCGTTTCTAGGAGCAGAGCAGGAGGAGGATGGACCCAGCCACCCGAGACCAAGATTCTACCACTACTCTTTAGAGTGCTTTCAAGCCTGAAAAAAAGCAACTTCACCCCCTGCTTACTCCCATGCACAAAGGAGAATCTGCTTTACAGCTTCCCCGTATCCTGCAGGTGACTTAGGAGTGGGACCATGGGAGAGCACACAAGTCCCTACGTATGCGGACATTTCCCACGCACTGGTACTACGGTGCTTCTGAAAATAGGTCCAGAACTGAGCTTTCCTACAGAGAAAAAAAGTCCCAACCAAGTATCTTGAAAGCATTTGCTCTCTATTGGAAAGTTCTCTGAGCTTCTCCTTCCAAGTTCTCTTCCAAATTATATCTTCTTAAATCTTAAAAAAAATTTTTTTTATGTTTATTTGTGTTTGACAGAGAGAGACAGGGAGACACAAAATCCGAAGCAGGCTCCAGGCTCCGAGCTGTCAGCACACAGACCGACGCGGGGGCTCGAGCTCATGAACCATGATCGTGACCTGAGCCAAAGTTGGATACTTAACTGACTGAGCCCCCCAAGCGTCCCTCAAATCTCTCCCTTTCACTCTATTTTGGTATTCGGGCTTACCTAGTCAGAGCCATACTGGGAGAGAACACGGGAGAAAGTAACAGGGAGGAGAGAGGGGCTTTAAGGCCCGGCCGCCTGTCCATCTTACCTTCTCTAGGTTGTAGGTGAGTTCATAGTCTGAATTCACAAACAGAATATTTTCAGGCTTGAGGTCCGTATGTGTCAGCTTGTTATCATGGAGGACTGCAGGGGAGAAGACCAGGTCAGGGTTGTTCCAGGTGGCCAGGGCTAACTGGCACCAGTGACCCCAAGCTTGGTCACCTGGCTCAAAGCTGGTGAGGAGGCAGATCCAGAATCACTAGGCTGCTTTCTGCCCTACTTCCAAATGAAATGCCTGGTCTAAGAAGCACAATGCTTATCAGTATCAGAGAACAAACATGATTCTCAACTGACGTACAAAGAGTTTGCTACGCATTGCAGTTCTGTTCCTTGATGTGCGTGCCTATCTGATGTTCCGTGAATTCAACTCTGGGAAACTGCATGGTCAGGAAGACCCAAGGGGAACCATGTACTTGTGTCTGGACCCCCCATCTGGCCCCTTGTTTGCCTTAGTCCCTGGCCGCACCTGCTCTGGTGGAAACAGAGAGCATCTCAGCTCAGACAAATGTAAGCCTCTAGCTGGGGCAGACTTTTTGTCTCTTTGTGCTTGCAACCTGACTTCTGTTTTCCCAAGAAAGGGAAACGAAGGAAAAAAGAGGTAATCCGATCAATGCTTTGATTTCAAAGGCTTTCTCTTCCAGCTCCTGCTAGGCTGGATGTGGAGGAAGACCAATCGATGACAGTGAGAACACTGGTCAAGGAGTTAAGGAGGTGTCAACATGACAGTGAATGAAAGAACTGCAGATAATCGAGCTGACAGTTTAGGGGCTTCACCACTGCTCACTGACACAGAAGAGGCCCAACAGAGGGAGGGGCTGCCCCAGAATCCATCTCGGCCCGCCCCACTCACACTTGACGGCCTGGCACAGCTGGAAGGCCATGTGGCGCACTTGGTGGATGGGGTAGGGCAGGTAGTTGTTGTCTTTGAGGAAATCGAAGGTGCTAAGGCCCAGGAGCTCAAAGGAGATACACATGTGGCCATGGTAGTCAAACCAGTCAAACATCTGGACACAGAGGCTGAGAAGAGATGAGGGAAGGGGGAGGTCTGATGAGCTCCTATCTGCCCACCACCCTTCCAACAAGGAGGGGCTGCAGGGCTGCTGAGTCCACATCCGCGGGTAAAAACCTGCCGGGCAGTATGACCAACAAACTCAGTTCGGCCAGCGAACGGCCTTTCTGGCGGACCCAAGGTTCATACCATTTTCCTGCATCATTTTAAATAGTTAGAAAAGATTCCATTTGCTGAAGAGCTGTTGGTGCCGGTCTCCGGTGTGGACCCTGAACTGTCAAACTGTCATTCCTAAACCCTGACCCCGGCTCCCACTCCTGAGATCCATTCACCATCGGCTGCCAGTGGGCCCTGTGTTTCTACTGGCCGTCTCCTTAACGCCCTTCTTCCACGTTGGCTTACAAAAGGCGCGCGGACGCAAATATTACACGTAAATGTCTGTCGCCTCGGCAACACGGTTCTAGATATCGAAAAGCTCAAGTGATTTTTCACGGAAAATGTTGATTCTCAGTCTCAGGGCCATTTCCAGGGCAGAGCTCTACAGAGGCCACCCTGGCTGGAGCCAAAGTGCAGAGGAATCTAAGTGCCCTGACAACAAGGGGAACAGACCAGACAATGTCACACACCCTCTCTTCCTGCCCTAATGTCCTACTAGTCTAAGATGATGACGAAAAGATGAATGGATGAGAAGGCCCAGGACTCCCCTGCCTGCCTAACCCAGGCCGGGAGGGTTTGGGTTCTCCTGTACAGGAGTGGAGCCTCTCAGACCCCCACACACCCCTCTGCTGCTTACTTCTTATTGTCAGGGTCCTTCTCGTTGATCTTCTCCAGGACGTTGATTTCAAGTCGAGCTGCTTCCTTATACTTTTCCACGTTCTTAATGATCTTCAGGGCGACTCGAGCCCCACCCCTGTGGTGGCCAGAAGAGGTTTTTGCTGGGTCATCAAGAACATCTCAAAATGAACGGGGCTGTCCGGGGATTAAGAAATCCTACCTTTGGCCAATCAGTAAAAACACCCCCAGACTGACCCTCAGCACCTCGCCACGCCTAGGAGTACGGAGCAGGGAGGGGCTATAGTTACCTGCGATGGTCGACACACTGGACAACCCGGCCGAAGGTCCCCTCTCCCAACGTGCTGACAATTTCATCTGAAATGAAACAGAGCAGGGTCGGGGAGAGGGAGGGAGAGAAGGTGGGGAATGAGCTGAGTTGGAAGAAAAAAAGGGTACGGCAACCTGGGGTGAGATGAAGGAAGGGGGAACAGATACAGATGGTCACAGGGGAAGAACACCCCTGTGTGATTCCCACCACCTTTAACCCAGGGGCCATGAGAGCTGGGAGTGGACAGCAGAGGTCAATTCTCAACAGCAACTCAAACCACCCAGATAAACAACACCACTGAGGAAAGGCAAGAGGCTGTGACTTGGGTTGGCTCGGGACGTTAGGATGGCTATGGGACCATTACAGGCTATAGGATTGTTACGATTTGGCTTGTACATCGCTCTTGTAGCCAGTCCCCGACGTGGTAGATGAGGTGGCCCTCAGCGTCGTCCTCTACACTCTTGGCTCTCCGGCTGCTGTGCTGCTGTCGGGGGGCGGGGGGGGTCGGAGCAAGCCAGGTGTCGGAGCGGGGGCCGGAGGGAGGCGGGGTGGGTGGTGGAGGGGTCACCGGTCACAGGCGCCCAGCCAGGGGGGACAGACGATGATGGGGGACAGTGGAAGGGAACACGTCAGATGCAGTAAGGCGGATCGGGGTGAGAAGAGAGAGCGGCGCATAATCCCAAGTCCCCAAACCCAAAACGGGAACAGGGAGAGGAACGGGCAGAGCAGAGAAGTGGTGTCGTTGCCAATGTCACCCGCAACCCCATGCTCTACACAATGCCCTTCCAGGCAGGCACCGATCTCCCTTTGCCCCCACCCGAGCCCACCTACTGAGGGGCCGTGGAGCCCAGAGCTTGGGGGAGAAAGGCAATTCACAGGCAAGGCCTCCACTACAGAGTGGAGGCGTCTGGGACAGAGGAGCTGTCCCCAACACGACAGGCCCAGCATGCCGAGGAAGGCACCGGGGTACAAACGCTCCGTGCCCCGTCCACCTCCAAAGCAGATTCCAGGGCCCTCCGAGAGCTGGAGAGCTTCCGAGAGAGCAGAGACTCAGTGCCCACCTCAGTGTTCCTGCCCCGGTGCTCGGCTAAAAACAAGGGTACTTCTCACTTACCGGGGTCCTAGAGGGCCGGAGAGGAGTGGGCAGAGGAAGGGCCTGGGCGAGCACTCACCGAAGACGAGCGGCTGAACGTCCGGCTGCGCCGCCTCCGCCGCCTGTGCTTCCTCCGGCTGCTGCGCTGGCTGCGGTAACTGCTGTCCTCCCGACGGTACTCATAGGAGTGCCGGTAGTCCGGGTCGTAGCACGCTTCTCCCCGGTCCCGGCTGTAATCGTTGCGCCTATAGCTGCCACAGTATCGCCGGTCGTACACCCGCCGGTCCGAGGAACGGTCATCGTAGCTGCTGTTGGACAACAGACACCCATTAGGTGCATCTGTTCAGGCCACACTCCTTGCCCCACGACAGGACGAGGTCCTCCCTCAACAAGGACAAAGAACGATGCTGGAAGAACTGCTCTCAGACACTCATGGGGTCATTCTGAGGACCAAGGACCAGAGGAGCGAAATCATTAAGAGCAGACGAGGATCCCCACACCTGCATGCCACCAAGACCCCCGAAGGGACACAGGCAGAACCGCTCCCTCTGGGGGCCTCCCCCACCCCCCGCCTGCCACTAGTGACATAACAGATGGAACAAAGAGCCATTTCTTTCCTGAGTCGTTCCTGACTGACATCCAATTTTGCTCCAAACTATCCTTAACCCACCCGTCCCACGCTGAACACGCAGACCTCACTTTGTCTTGTCTGTTATGTCCTTAGCTATCTCTAGACCTTACTCTTTTACACTTCCTCTCCCTTCGCCTGAGACACTTCACCCTGGTTCTTGAATTACACATCCTGCCCCAATCCGACCAGACTGCTAGATGCTTCCTCAGCCCCTTACCACGCCCTTCCTCTATGATAGCACTCTTAACACCACAGTGCAAATGGCTCATTCTGGTAACAGTCCTGAGTGGCCCCTTACCCCAACCGCTCAGCATCTAACCAATAAATCTCTGCTGAATAAATAAATGAGTGAGCGACCCCGAGGAGGGGATTTCCCCCTGAAGCCTCACCTCCGGGAACGGACGTGGTAGCTGTCTTCCCGCCGGCGCCGCCGGGTCCGGTCACTGCTACTTGACCAGGAGCGGCTTCTTCGTCTCTTATGCTTCCGGCTCCGATAGTGTTCGTGGTAACTCCCCCGGCTGCCTCGCTCTGAGGAATGGTACCTTCGGGGATGAGGCATCTGGAAGAAAAGGAGAAAGAGAAATAGTGGAGACAGGCTCGGAGTTTTCGGAGCTCCCCTCCAAGCACTGGCTGCCCCAGGGGCGCGAAGCTGCTTTCTGCGGCCACTCCCACCTCTTTTCACCTCCCACAACTTCCTTGTGCTCACGATTCCTCTTCGATGGAGTACGTATCACTTGACAACTCCGCGAGAAAACTCTAGGAGCCTGCCCCGCGCCCCCAGCCCTTTCCTCTCATTGCTCTATGGACTTTCTTCAAACTTGGCTCCATGAAGTCTTCGGGTCGGGGCCACAGCTCATTCCAGGTGAGACTGTGTAATTGATGCACACTGCCACGGTTCACCCCTGGCCGGAGTCTAAGCTCCATCGACTGCGTGCGAGTTCCTCACACCCCACCAGGGTAACATTTTAGCATACGCTATCACAATACACGTTTTACAATGAAGAGTGTATCTCTACCTCCCCAACTAGACCATTCTGTGTCCTGTGGGCAGCAATCCAGCATACCTGGTTTCTACATGCGGTGGCATACACCAAATATAGGCAGGCTCCAGGGATTTGGGTCTGACCTCTTGAACTGCCTTAGTCAACTCTCACTGGCTATCACCACGGGCCAAACTCCCCTCAAAACTTTTTAATACAGAAGGCCCCAAGCTGCAGTCTGATTTCCATTTGCCCCTCCCCTCCTGCTTAGGAAATAGAGAATAACTGGTTTTTAATTAGTATCAGCACTGCTTGGCTAAAAGCTGGCCTCCTTCCAGTTAGTTATTGGAATCGGAATGGCATGGTGCACTAACGCTTTTCTTCCTTAAAGGAAAGAAATCAAGAGAGAAATCACTGTCACAATCCAGAAAGATAAAAATATGACAGCAAAATAAAATTCAACAGGCCCAGGGACTGAAGTCTTGGGGGCGGGGGGGGGGGGGTAGGGGTGGAAAGGCTTAATGATTCCAACGTCTGGCTCTCATTCTGAGCTTTCTACTTCCCAACCTCCTCAAACCGAGGAGGGTGATATCGGACTCGGTCCTGGTCTAGAAGGCCTGTGGCAAAGACGCAAGCTGCAGAATTCACCCCCCCCCCCCACAGGGTAACCCAAGCTTGTTCAGCACAGCCACACAAACATCCTCTCCGCACACGGCACACGGCCACCAAAGTTTCTCACGCCCCTCCCCACCAGAAGCACCTGCAGTTTACCTTTCCCAACTTATAAACCTCTCCCCCCTCCTTTCTCGCTCAGAAAATCCAGAACGAACTCTTGGAGTCAAACTCCTTCCGTGCCCTCCCAGTGACACGGCGGGTCCTCCTCATCTCCAGCCCCGCTCCAACTCTGATATTCTGCTCTTTCTCCTCTCGGGAACCGCTCCCCTCCCTGCTCCATCACCCCTTCCCCTACTCGGGCCCCTCCCAAGTTTGCTGGAGGTCCTCCCGGGTCCGCCCGGGTCCGCGCAAGGCACGCTCATCTCCCACCTCTGCTCCCTACCCCTCACCTCCGCCGCTTTGCAGGTCCCTACCCTCCTCCTCTCCTCTCGCCCCGCCGCCGTGCCCCCAGCCCAAGGCTACCCCCGCCCGCCCCGCGGTCGCCATCTTTCCGCGCGGCCCCGCGGCCCGCCAGCCCGCGCGCTCACCGTTCTGGCGGCGAGGCCCGTGCGCTTGTCCCACAGGAAGTCCGTGATGGCGGCGGCACTGCGGCCGGAGTCCCGGCACCCCCGCGGCGACGAAGTGCGGCTCCACCCCCCCCCCCCGACCCGAGACCCTGGGACCTCCCGCCTCGTTCCCGGGCTCCGCTCCAGTCCCGCCCGCCCCGGCTCCGTCCCCGCCCCCAGGGTCCGCTCGGCGCCGCTCGCACCGCCCCCGCCCGGGGCCCGATCCCAGCTCGGTCTCCGGCTCTGGCCTCTCCGATCCGCCGCCGCCACCGCGAGCGCGCACGCACGCACGCACGTACGCACGTCCCGCGCCCCCGCCCGGCTGCCCCGGGCCCCGCCCCCAGGGCGCGCACGCCGCCGCGTCCTCGCGTAGCTGGCGGGCGCGGCGATAGGAGCGCCGGGGGGTGCGGGGGCGCGGGGGTTCCAGCGCTCCGGCGGCTGGGTGCGGGGTGGGCCGGGCGCGCTCCGTCCCGCCGCGCGGCCTTTCTGCTCAGCTCGTTCCTCTGTCTTGCGCCGTCTTCCTGACACTTCTGCGGCTTACTTTGTGAGGTTTGGAGGTTTAAAAGGGACCTGGAAGTTGTCATTTCCGAGTGTCGACCCTCCACACAGCTTTTGAGGCGTGGTGGTGAGGTCCGATTGTCCGGCACGGCCAGTAAATATCCAGTTCTTAAAACAGCCCAGTTACCTAGCCGCCGCAAGGAGGGGCGGCCCCCTTTTGTCCTGAGCGAAAGGTACGCACCTGTGGGTCAGGAGGTAAGGCCGTGGAGGAAGGGTTTGAGAAAAGGAGGGATGGAGAATCAGGTGCTGAAAGAGGGGAAGACGCTCGAGAACTGTATGTTCCGAACTCACACATAATACATGGGAAGTGTAAATGAACTGAGTTGGAAAAGGGGTGGGGGTGGGGGTGGGGGGGGAGAAGAGGAAGGAGGAGACCTTGAGACAAACTGGACCGAGTTAGAGGCATGATGGAAGGAAGTGAGACATAGAAAGGAAAAAGAAAAAATAACCTGAGAGTAGTTGTATTAATTCAGGACATATCAGAGGGGAGCTGGGATGGAAGGTAGTTAGATGGAGATTAGATCGGTTAGCCAGAAATGGCTTAGGAAAGGTTCCCTGAAATAGAAGGATAAGGGTAATGAAGCGGTTGGAGGGAAAGGGGAAAATTCCCTTCCTCTTCCACGAACACCTTTCCGGGTCATGCGTTCATTCCCTTCCTCTTCCGCGAACACCTTTCCGGGTCATGCGTTCATTCAGCATTTACTGAGCATCCACGGTGTGTGCCAGGCGCAAGGCTCCTGTTCTTTGGAACCCCACAGTCTAATGGGAGGGAAAGACCTGTAAACGAATAATGGCAGCCTTGTGACAAGAGCTGCCATGAACACTGTAAGAAGGCTCTGGACTAGAGGCACCTGGGTGGCTCAGTTGGTTAAGTATCAGACTCTTCACCTGAGGTCATGATCCCACAGTTGGTGAGTCTGAGCCCCAAGTCAGGCTCTGCACTGATAATGTGGAGCCTGCTTGGGATACTGTCTCTCCCTCTCTGCCCCTTCCCCAGTTGTTCTCTCTCTCTCTCTCTCTCTCTCTCTCTCTCTCTTTCTCTCTCTCTCTCTCAAAATAAATAAATAAACTTTAAAAAAAGAAAGAAAGCCCTGGATTAGATCTAGTTGGGGAAAGGAGATTTGGAAGTGTGTTTCTAAGTTTCCTAGAGGAGATACTATGTGAGGCAACACTTGGAAAGTGAATTGGAAAAGCATACCGGGCAGAGAAAGTATTTGCAGAGGGCTGGAGACAAGGTAGAACAAAGCCTTTCAGCGTGATTAGAGTCCTGGCTTTCAAGAGAGGGACTATCAGAAGAGAGGCTATTGAAATTAGGTCCAAATTTTGCAGGGCCTGGTAGGTCATTTTAAGGAGCTTACAGGTAACCTTCCCTACAGAAGATGGAGAGGTTTGAAGGACATGTTGCATTTGAATCTTAGGAAGGTAACTCTGACAGACTGTGGGAAAAGAATTGGCCTGAGAGAGTATAGGGCCCCTTACAGAGGCTTCTGAAATAACCTAGGCGAAAAAATGCTGAAGGCTTGAAATAAGTCAGCGGCAATAAGAAACGGAGATGAGGGGAAGAGTTTGAGATGTTTGGGAACTTCCAGCACTGAACATCACACAGCACTGCAGTCTCCTTGTTCTGTCTGCATACGGGCACAGCCGAGCTTGGCTTTACAGCAGGACTTTTGTATTCAACTTTGTATCCGCAGTCACTCTTGCTGAAAGTTAGCAGTATGACTTTGCAAATGAAATACTAGGAGGAACATGGAGAAGACGAGAAGAAAGGAGTATGCCTAGGAGAGTGCTGAGAGGAAGACAGTGAAATGCAGGAAGTCCGTGAATTGGAGTGACCGTTCCCCACCTCTTCTTTGGTCCCCAATTCCTCGCCCTCCGGAGACTCCGGGATCTACAACCAGCGTCCGCTTTTCCCGCCATTCACGGACGGCTCCGCCTCCCTAGAGCTCATTGGCTAAGAGCTCATCGACACCAGATCACGCCCCCTTCGTGACTCCGGCTGTGTTTCCCTGCCTCTTCCTCCCTTACTTGGGGGCCCGCCCCCATCTGCTAGGCCACGCCCATGCCGGAGTCTTCCCTGGAGGCGGGCTTCCTTGGCCCCGCCCTCTCCGGGGGAGGCTCCCGCCAGGGGGCGCCGCGCAACCCGCCGCCTGCCTCCCGCCCGCGAGTCTGGCGCACACACCCCCTCCGCCCCGCGAGCCGGCAGCTCGGAGCCCGCCGGGCTGCGCCGGCTCCTGCTCCGGGAGGGGTCGGCGTCCCGGATGGCCGCGGCAGGGTCTAGGACGCCAAGCGTGTAAGCCACCGGGCATCATGGAGGCAGAGCAGCGGCCGACTACGGGAGCTGGCGAACGGGCGACCCCTGGGCTGGAAGCGGCGCCTCTGGCTGCTCCGGCGCCTGGGACCGCGGCCTCGGGACCGCTGCCCGGGTCTGGGCCCGAGCCCAAGAGAAGGCAACTCGGGACGCTGCTCCAGCCCACGGTCAACAAGTTCTCCCTTCGCGTGTTCGGCAGCCACAAGGCAGTGGAAATCGAGCAGGAGAGGGTCAAGTCAGCGGGGGCCTGGATCATCCACCCCTACAGCGACTTCCGGTACTGGGGCCCCAGCAAGGAGGGCGGGGGACACAGATCCCACCCCCATGGGCCGCGACACGGAGGCAGGGCACGCCTCACCCTCTACAGACTCTTCGTTTCCGGCCCGGGGGTCCTTGGGTGGGACAACAGAGTCACTTCCCCCAGTCTAGCCTGGGAATTCTTGGGCGAGGGATCCCCAGCCGGAGGTCTTCAGTGACTTGACACCAGAGGAGACACTAGAGACCTGGGTTTACCGTTTCAGGAATCCAGAACTCCACCTGGACCACAGGGACTACTGGAGTTACGGACGACTGCCTCCTGCAGTCCTGCCGGCTGGGGATCTGGGAAATTATGCCATGTTCCAAGGCTCGGGGTCAGCCTGAGGGGGAAACCGAGCTCTGCTGTCTCCTACCCCCAGCACCTGCCTAGTTCAACAGGGCCGACTACCAGGAAAAATAGAGACGCTGGCGGGGCGCGGGCCGGGGATGTCCCGGCTGCGGTTCTTGCCGCTGTCCCTGGTGCTGAAGGCGGGATGTAGCGGGGCAGGGCCGGGACTCCCAGCGATTGAGGAAGCAAGACAGGGGCACCCTCCCAGGTGCCTACCAGAGGGACCGAGGGTGGAGGTGGGGCCATTTCACAGTCCCCGTCAGGCTGTACCTCTACATCAAGGTCGCTAGGGGAGGAGAGCAGCTCTGTCCTTGGGGGAAATGAAGGACAGCTTTTGGATGAGGCAACAGTGTGTCCAAAGCACCTCAGGTGGGGAGCAAAATGAGCAGGAAAGATGAGGTGTGGATCAGGAGCCTGGAAACACAATTGGAGACCTGGACATCATTTTGAACCCACAGACATACACACTCCCTAAATGTTCCTCTTTCTCCCATTGTTCCTTTCTCTCCCCTCTTCTTTACTGCCTCATCCCTACCCCACCAGTGCACCTGTTTTAGCCTCCTGTGATCTCCCCCCCATTTTACCCGCAGATGTGTCCCCAGAAGCCGTGTATTATCATGCCGCTTCTCTGTCTTCTCTACTGCATCACCCGCTAAGCTTGTGACTGCCTGTGAGTCAGGCTGTGAAGATGCTCCATGGCTGGGCGAGCCCTCTCCTCTCCTCCCCTCCCCTCCCCACCCCTCCCCGCCCCTCCCCTCTCCCCCCCTCCTCTCCCCTCCCATCCCCTCCTTTCTCCTCCCCTCCCCTCATTTCTCCTCCCCTCCCTCCCCTCCCCTCTGCTCTCAACACACAGTACAGGACTCTCCAGTGGCCCAGGAGGGAGGGGAAGGGGGGGGGTCAAGGATTTGTTGTTGATGGAAAGCACACGGTCTGAGGGGCTTCCTGGAGACCTGGCTTTGGGGACCCCTGTGCTTCTTTTAGAAGCTGAAGAGATTGATTTTGTAGTCAGAGTCAGAAAGGGCTGAGTCCTGAGTTGATACTGCAATTAGGTGTGTCCTGGAATTAGACCACTCTAGCTAACGCTGTTTTTAACCGCTTCAAACTTCTCTGCATGAAAGCTTCGCTAGCTTCCTCCTGACCTCTCCTTTCCACACTTTCACCACAGCAGTGTGGCTCTCCCCTGCCAGTGCCCTTGTCTGGGCTTGGCCAGAGCGCCAGCAGGCACAGGGAGATTAGGGAAGGAAAGGCGTGCAGAGCTTTTAGCCTCGCTGCCTCAGGACCTCCCGTGGAGCTTCTCTATGTGCAACCCTGTCTGAGGTGCTGGGGAGGGGGGTGGGGCATCCCTAAAAAGCTCAGTTCGGATGGGAGGCAGAACAGACTCCCCCCCGCCCCATACCCTGACACAGATGAGCAGATCCCAGCAGAGAACCAGGAACTATGGGTCCAGCTGGGTTGGGAAGGGAAGGAGGGGTGGGGTGGGGAGGGCTGGGGAGGGCGTGAAGGCCTAGACTAGGAATGGGCAGAGAGCTGAGATGGAAGCAGCAGCAACCTCTTCAGAAATCTGGGAACAAAAGGTGGGTGAATCATAAAACCAACCAGTGCTTGTACGGCACTATGGTATCCATTGTCTCAGTGTGTGTGTTTTCAACACTCCTGGGAGGTTAGCACGGTGTAGCTTATGTTTTTATTTTACTTTAAAATATATAATATAGTGACATAAACCATGTACATGATATTACATATATATCATACATATGAAGCAGGTCTATGTATCTGTACATATGTACATGTATACAGTGAGGATGTATACACGTAGGTGCGTGTGTATAGCAGGCATCTGGGTAGGATAGTGTATAATGATACATCATGTTGCATATATATTCAAAATGCACGTGCGTGTATACATACATATATACGTCTACGTGCACACACGTGTATATGTAATTCCAAAGCACACCCCCCTGTAACGACCATCCAGGTCAGGAGAGACTAGGTCGCTGGCACCCCAAAGCATCCTTACTGCTCCCGCAGTCCTTTCCGCAACCTACTTTTCTAACTTCTGAGGCACTCATTTTCTTACTTTTCTTTATAGTTTTACCACTTTTCTGTGAATTGCTAAATACTGCAGTTGAGTCTTGCCTGTTTTTGAACTCTGTACAAGTGAACTCATCCACCGTGTATCCTTTTATTTCTCGTTTTGTTCAACATTGAATTTGCAAGATTCAGCACGAGGCTGCCGTTGGGTGGTGTCAGGGTTGTCTATTATTCTGGGGCGTGAGTACACCACAGTCTATTCACCTACTGTGTTTATCTTATTTATCTGCATTTTTCTACGGATGGACGTGTGGGTCATTTCCAGATCCAATGCTGCTATGAACATTTCTGTATACATCTCCTGGAGCTCATATTTCCCTTGAGCGTGTGTATGCTCCTAATGGAATTGCTGGGTGGCAGGGAATGCAAATGTTTAGCTTTACTAGATGATAGCAAACTGGCTTCCCAAATGGTGGTCCCAGTCTACATTCCCGCCAGCTGTAAGTGGCCATCCCGTTATTCGGTAATCCTTGCCCACTCTTGGCTGTATCAGACTATCTGCTGTTTGTCTGGTGGCTGGTGAAGTGTCATCCTGGCCTTCCTCCCCACCCCACCCCCACCTTAGGTTTTACTGGGACCTGATCATGCTCCTGCTGATGGTGGGGAACCTCATTGTGCTGCCTGTGGGCATCACCTTCTTCAAGGAGGAGAACTCCCCACCTTGGATCGTCTTCAATGTCCTCTCTGACACTTTCTTCCTGTTGGATCTGGTACTCAACTTCCGCACAGGCATCGTGGTGGAGGAGGGTGCTGAAATCCTGCTGGCCCCTCGCGCCATCCGGTCTCACTACCTGCGCACCTGGTTCCTGGTCGACCTCATCTCCTCCATCCCCGTGGATTACATCTTCCTGGTGGTGGAGCTGGAGCCACGACTGGACGCTGAGGTCTACAAAACAGCGCGGGCCCTACGCATTGTGCGCTTCACCAAGATCCTCAGCCTCCTGCGGCTGCTCCGCCTCTCCCGCCTCATCCGCTACATACACCAGTGGGAGGAGGTGGGGCAGGGAGGTGGGCAGGGGGGCTCGCAGACCCCTCCGGGACGGCGCTATGGGTGGGGCTCCTGGTGATGCTACGGGGTGAGGCAGCTGGGTGGGCTGCCTCCAAAGTGGGTGGGTCAGTAGCAGGGGCAGAGTGAGGGTTCAGGGGGTACCCCCCGACACACACCCGGAGGTGAGGAGGGCGGAGTGCAGAGGCTGGAGGAGCGCTTGCAGGTTAGCTGGACTCTGGAAGGAGGGAGTGGGAGACATTGGAGTTCCAGCGGCAGGGGAGCAGGATTTAGGGGTGCAGAGTGTGGGCTCTGCAGTTTCTTTGCCTGTGATCGTATCCCAGTTTACTATACGCTATAGGAGGCTTGGTTTTCCTCTTCTAGAAGATGAAAATGTTAAATATACTTACACACGATGAGGTGTATCATAAGGATAAAAGGAAATAGTACCTGTAACTTAATACCTCCTAGAACAGTGCCTGGGACATAGGAAGTTGTCGGCGTGTTTTCTGTGAGTGTTACTGGAGGGAAGGGGGCTGTTGGCATGAATCCTCGCACACGTGCCCCGAGAACATGACACCGGGAATGCCCTCTCTCCTCTTTTCCAGTGGGCGCAGCCTGGGCAGCTTGTGCAGTAGATTTTTTTGAGTTTCTGCTCTGACACTATGTGTGATTCTGGGCACGTGACTGGCATCGATTCCCTCTCTGTAAGATCGGAGAGTAGTAACACAGCCAACTCTGTATTAGCTGTATGTGTGCTGTAGAGCTCTGTGCAAATGAATAATAGCGCATTTTTTTTTAATTTTTTTTTTCAACGTTTATTTATTTTTGGGACAGAGAGAGACAGAGCATGAACGGGGGAGGGGCAGAGAGAGAGAGGGAGACACAGAATCGGAAACAGGCTCCAGGCTCTGAGCCATCAGCCCAGAGCCCGACGCGGGGCTCGAACTCACGGACCGCGAGATCGTGACCTGGTTGAAGTCGGACACTTAACCGACTGCGCCACCCAGGCGCCCCTAATAGCGCATTTTAAAGATGCATGGGGGCTGGGGCTAGAGAGAAGTTCAAGGAGAGAATTGGCAAGGCCAGGAATAGAGGAGGACCGGCGGGGAGGGGTCCTGTCCACAGCAGCCGTTCCTCGGAATCCTCAGATCTTTCACATGACCTATGACCTGGCGAGCGCGGTGGTTCGCATCTTCAACCTCATCGGGATGATGCTGCTGCTGTGTCACTGGGATGGCTGCCTGCAGTTCCTGGTCCCCATGCTGCAGGACTTCCCCCCTGACTGCTGGGTCTCCATCAACCACATGGCGGTGAGGACTCCCACGACTCTGCCTTCCTGGCCCTCGAGGGGCTCTTGTGCTTGAGTAGCAGGGCCGAGCACTGGGGCTGGAGACGGGAGCTGCCGAGCGAGGAGGTGGGGAGCTGAGGGGGGGGAGGCTACCTACAGGAAGTGCTTTTGTGTTGAAGGGAGCAGGCAGGGCAGGAAACCTAGGCAAAACGGACCCCCCCCCAAGCTGCGGAGAGGCCCCCAAAACCAAACTGAAGTGCCTCCTGGGAGGCCAGTCTGAAGCAGAAAGGGGCACACAGAAGGACCGCCGGGGGGGGACGGGGGGGGGGGGGGGGGGGCAGGAGGACAAGGAGGCTCTGAGGAGGCTGTGCCCAGCTGTGCAGTACACTCTGCCCTCCAGAACCACTCGTGGGGACGCCAGTACTCCCACGCCCTGTTCAAGGCTATGAGCCACATGCTGTGCATTGGCTACGGGCAGCAGGCACCTGTCGGCATGCCCGACGTCTGGCTCACCATGCTCAGCATGATCGTGGGCGCCACGTGCTACGCTATGTTCATCGGCCATGCCACCGCCCTCATCCAGTCCCTGGACTCTTCCCGACGTCAGTACCAGGAGAAGGTGAGCAGGGGCAGGAGAAGGAAGGGGTGGGCCTGCAGGGGGGCTAGGGGCTGGGTAGCTCAACGTGAGGCCTGTGCTCATGCTCCTATTGGGTCTCCGTGTCCTTCCCTGCCCTGTGTCCGTTTGTCCCATGCCCGTGTGTGTAACTTCTTCCTTGTTTGGACCTATGTCCCTGTCCCTGGGCCCCTCCTCTGCCCATGTCTGGACTTTCCTGTCACTGTGCTGTGTGTCCTCCCCGTATCCACTGCTACCCACATGTCCTTCTGTGGCCCTGTGTACCCCCTCTGTCCACGTTTCACCCCTCCGGGTCTGGCCTGTGTCTGTGATCTTTCTTCCGCACGTACCCCGCCACTGCTCCTGCCCCACGCATGTCTCTGCACCCTCTCACCCACTGCCGTCGCCCGCCCCCCCAGTACAAGCAGGTGGAGCAGTACATGGCCTTCCACAAGCTGCCCGCCGACACTCGGCAGCGCATCCACGAGTACTACGAGCACCGCTACCAGGGCAAGATGTTCGACGAAGAGAGCATCCTGGGCGAGCTGAGCGAGCCGCTTCGGGAGGTGGGACTGGGCCCCGGAGGGGGCTGTACAAGGACCGGGGCTTCTGAGGTGCCGTCTGGGGTACGGGCTCCTGGTCAGCAGGTGCACCTATAGGGAGCGGGGCCTGCGGAGGGCCTCGTGGGAGGCCAGGCCTTGGGGGGGGGGCTTTTAGGGATTAGGGTCTTTCTTGAAGGTCTTACGGGGGTGAAGGATATGCGGGGAGGGCCTGCAGGGATCTCTGTTTGGGGGGCACGGTCCGGCGGGGGATCGCGGGAGAGCTCTGGAGGCAGGAGTGCAGGGATGGTCCCAGGCCCACTGAAGCATCCCCATCCTTTGGTAGATCATGACCCCAGGGGTGGGGCCTCTGGAGACAGACGAGCTCGATGGGGGCACCTCGGGGGAGGGGGCGCAGCCTGCCTGACAGGCCCTTCCCCTGCCCAGGAGATCATTAACTTCACCTGCCGCGGCCTGGTGGCCCACATGCCACTGTTCGCCCACGCCGACCCCAGCTTCGTCACAGCGGTGCTCACCAAGCTGCACTTTGAGGTCTTCCAGCCAGGGGACCTCGTGGTGCGCGAGGGCTCCGTGGGCAGGAAGATGTACTTCATACAGCACGGGCTGCTCAGCGTGCTGGCGCGCGGCGCCCGGGACACTCGCCTCACCGATGGATCCTACTTTGGGGGTCAGCAGGCCTCAGGGAGGGTGGGGGGACTGGAGCAGGGGACAGAGGGCAGTTGCTCCCCTGGATCACTGTGCAGAGTTCCTGCCTGGCTGTGTGCAGAGTCAAAGACTTCTAGCCCTTCCCTAGGCCTCCTGAGTCAGAATCTCTGGGCCTGGGGCCTGGAGCTCTGTGGCTTTAAATAGCTTCCTAAGAGATTCTGATTGGTAGCAGCGGGGCGGGGGTGGGGAAAGTTCCTGGGCCACTGGGCCTTCTAAGACCCTCAAGCGGTGAAGTCTGGGGACCCTACGAGACGAAGGAAAGACAGGAATCGAGCCATACTGTTCCAGGGGCTTGAGTTGGACGGTTCCCTGGTGGGGTGCCCTGTGGGGAGGGTCCCGGGACCCAGGCTGCGTCAGTGGGGGCCACCCCACCAGATGTCCTCTCTCAGGCCCCAAACCACCCCTGCTCGCTAGCATCCCTGGGTGCCCTTTGCCCTTTGGCACTGCTTTTCTCCTTCTGGGTTGCCCTTGGACTTCATGCAAAGGGGTGGGAGGGGCAGGTACACAGAGGGCACTGCCCCAGGCCTGCCCCTTGGACCAGAGCAGAGGAGGTGGCTGGGAATGGAAATGACTGGAATAACGGAGCCAGCAAGGCCCACCTGTGTGCCAGCTTTAATCTGGAGAGAGTGAGAAGGATGGAGGGAGACGATGCTTGGGGCGTCTCAGGGCCTTGGCCCTGGGCAGGGAGGGGGCCGGGTCAGCTGCCGCAGGCCCGGTGAGAGGGCGTTCTGGGGACCGCGGTCCTGAGGGCCTCTTCCCGACTTGGACAGAGATCTGTCTGCTGACGCGGGGCCGGCGCACGGCCAGCGTGCGCGCTGACACCTACTGCCGCCTGTACTCGCTCAGCGTGGACCACTTCAACGCCGTGCTGGAAGAGTTCCCCATGATGCGCCGGGCCTTCGAGACGGTAGCCATGGACCGGCTGCGCCGCATCGGTGAGGCTCATCCAGCCTGTCTGCCCTGGGTCCTGGCTGTGTCCCCACCCCGCCTCCCCCGTGAGGGGCCCCCAACCTCCCAGGGCCCAGGCTCCGGCGCTTCGGCATCACGCCCCAGCCCGCGCCATTCCCGGCAAATGCCCCGCGAGGCCTCCGGCACAGTGTCCCCTGCCCCTGGAGAGATGGCCCCGTGGCTCCGTGCCGAGTCCTCCTTCCCTCTCACCCTCTCAGAGACATCCTCTCATCCCCGACCCTCTTTCTCCACCCCTGCCTCCCAACCTCCACCCCCTCCCCCCATCCCCGTCCTCTCCTTCCCACCCTCACCCGCTGCCGTCCTCTGAGTTCATCTTCTTATGCTCCTGCTCTTTGATACCTGACCTCCAGTTTGGACTCCTTCCCCATCTCCAATCTCTCCCTCCCCGGACCATTTCTAGGCAAGAAGAATTCTGTCCTGCAGCGGAAACGCTCCGAACCAAGTCCGGGCAGCAGCGGGGGCACCATGGAGCAGCACTTGGTGCAGCACGACAGGGACATGGCCCGGGGCGTTCGGGGCCTAGCCCCGGGCACAGGAGCTCGGCTCAGCGGAAAGCCAGTGCTGTGGGAGCCCCTGGTGCACGCGCCTCTGCAGGCGGCCGCCGTGACCTCCAGTGTGGCCATCGCCCTGACTCACCAGCGGGGCCCTCTGCCCCTCTCCCCTGACTCTCCAGCTACCCTCCTCGCTCGCTCTGCCCGACGCTCAGCAGGCTCCCCAGCCTCCCCACTAGTGCCCGTCGGAGCTGGCCCTCTGCTGGCCCGGGGCCCGTGGGCATCCACCTCCCGCCTGCCTGCCCCACCTGCCCGAACCCTTCATGCCAGCCTGTCCCGGGCTGGGCGCTCCCAGGTGTCCTTGCTGGGTCCCCCCCCGGGAGGAGGTGGACGGCGACTAGGACTTCGGGGCCGTCCCCTCTCCGCCTCCCAACCCTCTCTGCCTCAGCGGGCAGCTGGTGACGGCTCTCCTGGGCGTAAGGGCTCAGGAAGTGAACGCCTGTCCTCCTCAGGACTCCTGGCCAAGCTGCCAGGGACAGCTCAGTCGCCCAGGCCATCAGCGCCTGAGCCAGCTGCCCCCCGGGGCCCCCAGCTCTCTGCCAACATGTGAAACCCTTGGGTAAGCTCTTGGGTGCGCCAGTGTGCGCCCGAGGGCAGATGCCTCTTGGGGAAGGCCAAGGAGACCGGAAACACGGCCCTGTGGGAATATCTCCCCAGGAGACGGCCTCTGTCCTCAGCTCAGGCACCCTGCAGCCTGTCTGACATCCTCCTAATCCACTCGTTCATCAAACGTACTGAGCGCCTACCACATTCAAGACACTGTGCCAGGCGCTACATGTCTTCACTGCCAAGTAGAAGTGACTCTAAGGCCTCCGAGCAGGGTGTTCCCCTGGGATAGTCCTGCCAGGTGCAGGCTCAGCCCCAGGCCCCCGCCTCACGAAGCACAAGTCCTTGTCCCCCCCCCCCCCCATCACTGCCAAGCAACTAGATGTCTCTGTTTCCCTGCCCTTAACCCCACAGGAACCACCTGCTGTGGGTTGACTTCTGTCTTCCTGGCACAGCCGGGCACTGCCAGTCACCTGTGCCTCCGCTGCTGTCAACAGATATCTTGGCTCCCCAGCGTGGGCACCCACCATCACTGCCGCGTGTGGCCCCTCCCCCCCCATGCCTCCTGCCCCCCCCCCCCCACTACTGTGGGAACACCTGTCTCCTGTCAAGTTTGCTGCACCTTCTGTCCCTGTGGTACAACTGTCTTTGTAAACTGGGAGCAGCCTCTTCCCTGCCCCAGTGGTGTCCCCCTTGAGGCCAAGGGACGGTTGGCACGTCCCTATTTAATGTGCCAGCCTGGATCCCCCAGGTGAGGGGCAAGCGGCTGAATCCTTAGGTGGCCATTTTTTTCTTTCCTTCCTCCCTTCCTTGTGTATTCTTATTTATTCAATCATGTAATAATTGTATTTATTCATTTGCTAGTTTTATTTATCATTAATTCATTTTGTTCAGCCATTCCGTTATCCATCCCTCCCTACCTGTCCTTATAGGGTCCTCGCTCAGCTCTATCGGCAGGCAGCGATATTGAGCCCTCTCCCTACAGGGAGCTGCAGAAGGGTGGACTCTTGCTACTTTCAAGGGTTTTGTTCCGAGCTTAGAGTTTACCATTGGTGAGAGAGTAAGGGGAGGACCCGAGACATCCGAGCCTGGGGAAGGGCAGGCCCGTCAGTACCTTTGCCTTCCCAGGCACAAGGGAAATCCCTTACCCCACGTCCCAGGCCCCACGTCTGCTCTACAGTATCAGAGAATGCAGGGCCAGGACCCTAAGTCATCTTTCTCTTGGGTGAAGAGTCCTGGGTGGTATAATCACTCCCAAACAGCTGGGTTTAGAAAGAAGCTAGAGATACTTGTCTTGGCTCCTGGTTTGTGTGGGGACCAAGGTGGGCAGGAAGGAATGTCTGGGTGCAGGAGGAAGCAGCGGGGCCTCTGACCCAGCAAGGCACGAGGTGGGCATGAGAACAGCCAGGGAGCGGCCTACTTGTGAGGACAGTGACGAGATGAGCCCATGCGGCTCTCTGTGCTCCCCGGCACTGGTCTACCCCAGTTTCCCCCAGAACGGCGGTGCTTTGACATCACTGTGTCACGGTGAGGAAAGAGGTGGCATTCTCCCCAGGAGATGCATGAGGGCCACACTGAGGGTATCAGACTGCATGGATACGGAACATTTTTTATTTTTATTTTTTAATAAACTTTTTTTTTTTTCAACGTTTATTTATTTTTGGGACAGAGAGAGACAGAGCATGAACGGGGGAGGGGCAGAGAGAGAGGGAGACACAGAATCGGAAACAGGCTCCAAGCTCCGAGCCATCAGCCCAGAGCCCGACGCGGGGCTCGAACTCACGGACCACGAGATCGTGACCTGGCTGAAGTCGGACGCTTAACCGACTGCGCCACCCAGGCGCCCCTATTTTTATTTTTATTCATTTTTTTTTAAATTTTTTTTTTCAACGTTTATTTATTTTTGGGACAGAGAGAGACCGAGCATGAACGGGGGAGGGGCAGAGAGAGAGGGAGACACAGAATCGGAAACAGGCTCCAGGCTCCGAGCCATCAGCCCAGAGCCTGACGTGGGGCTCGAACTCACGGACCGCGAGATCGTGACCTGGCTGAAGTCGGACGCTTAACCGACTGCGCCACCCAGGCGCCCCCGGAACATTTTTTAAATGGTGACTTTGTGGAGACTATGGACATGATGGCCCTGTTCCCCTCCTCCCCGCACCCCCCCCCCCCCAGTACGGGAAGCCCAGAGGAATAGAATTAACCAGTTAAGCTAGGATTAAAGGCTCAGAGCATCTTAGGCTGAGAGCATTGGGTGCAGGGACGGGAGGACGGGTGCTTCCAGATGGCCAGTGCTTAATTGGACACAGACTTAAGGGGCCTGCGTGAAATGGAGCGGGGAAGGGGCGCCCTGGGATGGGGCTGGATGGCAGATGTGGCCTAGGCAGGGAGGGAGGAGAGCAGAGAAGACGGCTGTGGGACCGTAGGGGTGTGAGGTGGAGGGGGTGGGGGTCCCGGTTGGGCTGTGTCAGCGGGGCACGGCATCTCAGGAGACGCTCAGCACCCGCATGATGTTGGTGTAGCCAGAGCCAGGTCGCCAGCCTGTCACCACAATCACCAGGTCCCCAACACGGAGGAAGCCATGGAGCTTTCCTAGCAGGGGTGCGGGAGGAAGATGACCATCAGTCGTTGGGGGACGCTGGCCAGCCCCACAGTGAGAACCAGCCGCCACCCTCCGTCTCCTCCAGTGCACAGTGTCCCACAGGTGGCGCCACAGAGAGTGTGTCCACGGGGCAGTGCGGGCCGGGTGGCTAAGTACTGGGCCTGCTGCCAGTGCTGCCACGCCCCCGGGAAGAGATGGAGTATGATCACAGCCACACAGCTGGGGGGACGGGGTCCCCCTTGTACTCTCACCTCTTACTCCTTACGTCCCACCCAGCTCCAGCAGTGGCAGCTGGGCCGACCCCTCTCCCACTGCCCTCCTCAGCGTGTCCCCTGGCCCCCGGAGGCCCAAATAGCCCGGTGTCTTAGTGACCTTCTCAGGGAAAATCTGGGACCAGAGGAGGGAGACGAGGCCCTTCGAGTGGGTGTGGAAAGTGGGGTCGGGGGCCTGATGACACAGACCTAGGGCTGGGTGGGGAGGAAACCGAGGTGGCTCACCACTCTCAATGCCAAATTGGACCCGGTGATCCACATCGTCTGCCCAGATGGCCTCTGGAGGTTTACTGTAGAGCACGGGGAAGACCCCTCGGAACAGGTGGGCCTGCCGGGCAGCCTGGGCAGAGCGGGTGACGGCAATGACCATTGCCCGAGGTCGGTACCGAGACAGCAGCTGTGCTGAGCTGCAGGAGGTGGAGAAGGTCTCAGAACGGTGAGGCAGTAGTGAGCCAGGAAACAAGAGTTGGGGTTCTGGTCCCAGGTGTCACAAACAAGCTGTGTGGCCCTGGGTAAGTCATCATATACCTCCGGGCCTTGTTTTTCTCACCTGCCCTTCTTACCACATAAGGAAGATAAGACACAATGAAGGATATATTGGAGGCAGATAATAAGAAACTTCTGGAGAAACATGAAACCCTATCGTACTTAACTCACAAACATCTCTTGTTAATCCTGACGACTCCACGAGAAAAAGTGGTCTATGGAGCCTGGGTGACTTACCCGAGGTCTCAGGGCCGATTTGAGAGCAAAGACTTGAACTAAAACCTTCTGGGACCTTCTGGAACATTCAGCATTGTAAGGCTTTGTGGGGTGAATGTAGAGGACTTGCTCAGGGGCCCTAGATGCCCAGATGGCCTGGAAGCCAATGTGCCCAGTGATGTCACACTGCCCTTCCAGCTCCCTGGAGCTCGCTGGCACAGTTCCTGCTGTGCCCAAGGCCCGCCCCTGCTGGCCGCCCCCCCCCCCCCGATCTCCTGGAGCTCCCTCTGCTCTGGCCCCAGAATTCTATCCTTCGTCCCTGATGACAAGGCCGAACCCAGGCCCGGGGCCCGTCCCAGTGTGCCCCTGACCCAAAGCTCTCTCTCGGTGCTGCCTGCGTCCTCCTTACCGGCCAGACTTGCTCAGCACGACAATGGCAGCAGCACAGCACTTGAAGGAGGCCTCCACCGCGCCGATGGCAGTGACCTCAGTGGGATCCCGGCTCAGTGGCGCCACCCGGCGCAGCTCCTCAAACAGCTGCCGGTGGTAGATGGCAGCCTCGGCCTCCCGAGCGATCTGCAAACACCGGGAGGTCAGGCGGGGGCGGGGCGCTGGAGCCCGGAAGGGGCGGGGCTTCCGGCGCATCTGTCTCGGTGGGGCGCCCCTACCGCGTGCTGCATCTTTACGGCCTCCACGGGAAATTTGCCCTTGGCGGTCTCCCCCGACAGCATGATGCAGTCCGCCCCGTCCAGCACAGCGTTCGCTACATCGCTCGTCTCTGCCCGGGTCGGCCGGGGCTTGGCGATCATGCTCTCCAGCATCTGGGGGACATCTGGGCGTCAGAGCTGTAGCAGTCACACTCTGCCTGGGGTCCCTGCCGAAGCTACTTCTCTGCCACTCTCAGAGGGCCCTGAAAGCCAGGGTCACGGCCACAAACTGTGTGACTCTGGCTGTCCCGTTTCCTCGTCTCAAAACGCGGGCTCACGGTCTCTCTTCCCAGCTCGGTCGCTTGAGGATCAAACACTGGACGGCAAAATGTGCCAGAGACCGAAGGTGAGGATATTCACCCTCCCCCCAGCCCAGAGAACGCGCGGGGTCCCCGAGGGCTCACTCCAGACCTGCGTGGCACACACAACGGGCTTGCCCGCCAGGTTGCAGCGTCCGATCATCATCTTCTGAGCCAGGAAAACCTTCTCAGGTGGGATCTCGATGCCCAGGTCTCCTCGAGCCACCATGATGCCGTCGCTCACCTCCAGGATCTCGTCAAACCTGGGCGGTTGGGGTGTCAGGGCTGAGGAAGCGCCAGGAGACGCCAGGGAGAGGCAGGCTGGAGAAGAGGCAGGGCTTGGGGGATGGCTGGGGCCTGGTGGGGACAAGGACCAAGCCTCACCTCTTCACGCCTTCGTGGTTCTCGATTTTGCTAATGATCTTGATGTTCCGTCCTTCCGGCCCCAGAACTTCCCGGATGGCAGCCACGTCACTGGCTTTCCGCACAAAGGAGGCAAACACGATGTCTACCTCATGCTCCACCCCGAAGCGCAGGTCCCGGGCATCCTGCTCGGACAGCCCCGGCAGGTCCACCTGGGTTCCGGGCAGGTTCACGCCCTTGCGGCTGCCCAGGATGCCGCCGTTCTCCACGTGGGTCTCCAGCCCCTCCGGGCCTGCAGGCATGGAAACAGCCAGCGTAGGTCAGGGGCGAGCCGGGGGGCAGAGTCGTGGAGGGCGGGCACGGGGCGTGGGCCCCCAGGAAATCAGGAACCCGTGTCCTGTTGTCTGTCCACCTTGGGGCCTGGGCCGTGCACGGAACAGGCACCGGTGGGCGTCCGTGGGAGGGACGACTAACCCGGCAGTCCGGCCCCAACCCGGGCTGAGCCCTCAAGCCTGGACCCCGGGGGCTCCGGGGACGGGTGGGGGAGGGCGCTGGCCAGGGGCGGGGGCGGCGGGTCTACGAAGCGAGGGGGCCAGGGAGAAGGAGCGCACCCCGCGTCCCAGCGGCTGGGGCGGAGGCCCATCCGCACCGATTTTCTGCACCTGGAGGGAGATGAGCCCGTCGTCTATGTAGATGCGGCTCCCCACCGACACGACCTTGACGATATTGGGGTAGTCTACCCACACGGTGTTCGCGTCCCCCCGCGTCCGGAACTCCGGGTCCACGGTCACCAGCACCCGGGAGCCCTTCACTAGCTCCACGTCGGTCTCGGGGCCCTAGGGGAGGGGCCAGAGGGGTCCGTGAGACCCGCCCCCGGGTCCCCCCCACCCCGGCCCCGCTCCCGAGCCCCGCCCCTCTCACCCCCCGCAGGACCCCGGTGCGTATCTCGGGTCCCTTGGTGTCCAGAGCGATGGCCACGGGTCGGTAGCTGAGCGGAGAAGTTGCAAAGCTCTGCACGGCCTCCCGGATGTTGGCGATGGACTGAGCGTGGTACTGCGGACCAGCGAGCGGGCGTTTCAGGGGAAGGTCGCCAGGGGCCCCCCCCAACCCGTCCCGCGCAGGCCTTGGCCCCGCCCACCCGGCCCCGCCCCGCACCTCATGGGAGCCGTGCGAGAAGTTGAGGCGCGCAATGTTCATCCCGGCCTTGATCATCTCCTTGAGGCGCTCCACCGACTGCGAGGCCGGCCCTGGAAGCGGGGATCCGCTCAGGCGACCGACCTGCTTCCCAAAGCCGGGGGGGGGGGGGGGGGGGGCAGCAAACCCATCACCGCGCCACGGGAGGCCGGAGACCGGACCTTTATTCCCTGAGCAGCCTCTACTCCCCCGTCAGCAGCTCTGCTTCCCTCTGCAGCCAACACCTGCCTCCCGGGGGTGGGGGCGCTGTGGGGGGGCTCGGAGGGGAGCGTCCTCAGCCGGGCGGCGATGTAGGTGCTGCAGGGCGGGGGTCCCCCGGCGCGGGAGGGGGCACGGCAGGAGACGGCTGCCGGGTGGGGCATTTGGGGTCCGTCTGGGCCTTTGGAGCCGAGAGGCCTCCTAGGCCCGAGCGAGCTGCCCTGCCCCCCCCCGCGCTGCTCTGCCGACCTCCCTTGCCCGCGCCATCCGTGCTCTCCTCTCTACTGGAGCGTTCCCATCAGCATGGAAGCCTGTGTTCTCGGTTTCAGCACTAAAGACCCTCTGAGCCCCAGTTCCCCTCCGGCTCCAGCCCTGTCTCCTTGTTCTCCTTTGAAGAAAAACTCGTCGCAGGAGTTCTCCGAGCTCGCTGCCTCTGGTCCTCCCCCCGCCCCCTGTTCTTCCTTGTTCGGGCTCCAGTCGGCGCTGGCCTCCCGCCTCGCCGGCACCTCTTCCTGCCAGGGTCACCGGGAACCTCGGTGTCGCTAAATGCAGCCACTGGCCCCTCGGCAGCACCTGACACGCGTCCTCACGTGGCTTCCAGGACGCGCCCCTCCTGGCTTCCTGCTCCCGGGGCGGCCGCTCCTTCTCTGCCTCTCTTGCTCCCCCCCCTCCCCTTGCCCTTAACATCAGATGCCTGATTCTCTTCGCTCCCTTGGTGGTAGTCTGGTGGCTTCAAATGCCATCTAGATGCTGGCACCTCCCACATTTATATCTGCCACTCGGACCCTGCCCCAAACCCAGACCTGTGTTTCTGGTTGACTCTGTGCCCCTCAAACTCCCCCGCCCCTAGCGAGCTCCTATCTCCTCCCCTCAAAACCTCTCCTCCACAGTCTTTCCTGCTCAGTTGAAAATGCGACCTTCTAGTTGACTCCTCTCTGGTTCCTTCTTCAGCCCCACCCCCACGCCATGTCCGACCCATCTGGAAATCCTGTCAACTCTGTCTTCCAAATGCTTTCGGAACCCCGTCTTGTCTCACCACCGCCCCTGCCCCTACCTGGTCTGAGTCAGAAACACTGCAGGAGGGGCGCCTGGGTGGCTCAGTCCGTCAAGTGTGGGACTTGATCTCTGGTTGGTTGGTTCAAGCCCGGCGTCAGGCTCTGTGCTGACAGCTCAGAGCCTGGAGCCTGCTTCCCATTCTGTGTCTCCCTCCCTCTCTGGCCCTAACCCCCTCGCATTCTGTCTCTGTCTCTCTCAAAAATAAACAAAAAAAAATTTTTTTTTTTTTTAATTTTTAAGGGGCACCTTGGTGACTCAGTCGGTTGAGTGTCCAACTTCGGCTCAGGTCATGATCTCCCAGTTCGTGACTTCGAGCCCCACGTCAAGCTCTGTGCTGACAGCTCGGAGCCTGGAGCCCGCTTCCGATGCCGTGTCTCCCTCTCTCTCTGACCCTCCCGTGCTCACACACTGTCTCTCTCTCAAAAATCAACATTAAAAAAAATTAAAGATCTTTTTTAAATTAAAAAAAAAAGAAGCACCTCAGCAGCCACAGGGGCTCTTGCTCCCACCGCCACCCCAGTCTCCCCAGTACAGCCAGGGCGGCCCTCGTGGGAGACCAGCCATTCTCCTACTCATTGCTGGGCCGTCGTCTCCCACTTCTCTGGGTGGGGGGGCCCCACTCAGACTCTGACAGTGGCCACCAGGCCCTACACGGCCTTCTTCTCTCTACAATACCTTCATCCGGCCACTCTCCCCTTGATGTCTTCTAACCGTCCCGGCCTCTTTGACTCAGGGCCTGTGCGCTGGCTGCCCCCTCGTCTGGAACTCTCCCCCACCCGCCACCACACCGCCCTCCTCACATCTCCTTCCGGCTCTGCACAGATCTGATCTTCTCCCCGCTTGGGTTGGCAGCCCCCCCCCCCCCCCCCCCCGCCCTGGGGTCCCTTCCTCCACTCCATTTTTCTTTTTTCCATTGTTCGTATCACTTTTTCACGTGCTAAATAGTTTACTCCTTTTTAAGTTATTATGTTTAGCATTTTTCCCTATTCATTATTTTGAGAGAGAGAGAAAAAGACCACATGTGGCAGAGGGGCAGAGCGAAGGAGAGACAGGATCCCAAGCAGGCTCTGCAACAGCGCAGAGCCCGATGTGGGGCTCGAACCCAGAAGCTGGGAGATCGTGACCTGAGCCGAGGTCAAGAGTTGGACGCTTAGCTTAACTGACTGGGTCACCCCGGTGCCCCTACGGTTAGTATTTACTGTCTCACCCAGCTGGGTTTTCAGCTCCCCAAGGGTCGGGATCTTTGCTTCGCTGATCTACCCCCAGGGCCGGGGCCTGACACCTTGGCTACCAAGCGCTCAACAAGTATCTGTTGAACGAATGACCCGGTCTGAGGTCCGGGAGGCTGGGGTGGGGGGGGGGGGTTGCTTACCGATGGTGGCGATGATGCAGGTACTGCGGGCGGCCACGGGCTCCGAGTCGATGTCCAGCAGGCACAGGTGCTCCAGGAAGGTGTCCGCCATGGCGGCCGACAGCTGCTGCCGCTCGAAGAAGGCCATGCCCAGCTCGTGGGCCAGCTGGGCCCCGCTGACCCGCCGTAGGTACCCGGCTGGCCCTGCAGCAGAAGAGGGCTGTGTGGGCCCCCGCCTCACCGCCCCCCCCCCCATCCCAGCGCTGCGCTCCCGCCCTGAGCGCTCCAGGTTTCCCGGGGTCCTTCCTCCGGCCTGGGCATTCTACACGCATTATCCTACCTAGTTCCAAGGATCCTGTGGAGCAAGTACCGTTACGTGCTCTACAAGTGTCCCCACTTTCCAGAGAAGGAGACAGGAGTTGAGGAAGATTAAATAAATTGCCCCAGATCATAGAACTTCTAAGTAACAGAGATGGGATGCATGTCCGGGTCTGACCCACTCCGGCCTGCCCTCACAACCCCGACCTCCTGACCTTCAGCTGCTGACTTCCCTCAGCCCCGGCCCATCACCATCTCTGGTCCACACTGGCTGCTCATTGTCCAGAATCACCCAGTCCCCTTTCCTAAGGTTCCTGTTTTCTTCCTTCCAATGGGTGGACTTCCCGAGCCCCTCCTCTGAGCTCCCCAGCCCCTTCAATGCTACTCTGGTCCCAGGGTCCCCGGAGCTTGACCCGGCCCAGCCCAGAGGAGCCCCACGTCCAGCCGCACCCTCCATGCCCCCGGGTGCCCGCCTGTCTCTGGGTGTCTGTCCCACACTGTCTGTGGCCGAGGCACGAGGCACGAGACTAGGGAGCAGTTGTGCGTGCTGGTTAAAGTGTCACCACCGGGGGCCAGAGTCCAGGCAACACGGGCAGACCCCGTGGTTCCCGTGCGGCAGGCTCCTGTGTGCTCTGCCTACAGGCGCTGGGAAAGAGGCTCAGGCCAGGGCCCAAAACTTAACACCGGGGAGACTCCAATAAACACAGACCCCCCCCCCCCCCCCGCCCCAATGCCAAGGCCCTCTCGGCCGGCAGCAGATGTCTATTATTTGTATCTCTACCTCCGCTCCTGATTTCCACCCTCGTTGCCTCCTATGCAGTAGCTTCTGTCGCCTCTCCTTACCTCCTGGAGCCCCAATCAGGACGGTATTTATGAAGTCCCTTAGGGAATTCGAGATCCTTGACCAAACGTCCTGGGGTGACACATTCTCCTGGCGGGACATGCTACAAAGGGAGGGGCTATGTGTGGGGTGGGAGCATGACAAAACTACTGTCTTATCTAAGGGGCCAGAGAAGAGAAGAGGGGCACGCCCTGCTGGCTGCCCGGGTCCCCACACGCTGTCCCTCCCCCAGGCTTGCACGTGCTCTGCCCCGTCTCCTGGCATTCCCCGTCTCTCATCCATTTTTCCCGATAAGTCTTCAATCCACTCATGCTGTCATCAACCTGAATAGAGATTTTGGTGATATGGCCCCTTTTCCTTTGTCCTTTATTGAAATGAGCCCTAGATGAATCCGGGAACAGGAGGATTTATGGTAGAGACTGGAGCCTGAAGGAAGGGCTTGGGGAGCACTTTGATGGTGTGGGGACAGTCTCTGGACGGGCTCTGATGGCATCGCTGTCACCGGGACACTGGTCCATAAGTGTCCCGGTATGGACTTATGGACCACCTACTTCGTGCCAGGTCCTGAGGATACAACGGTGGGCAAAACAGGGCCTTTGTCCTCTATGGAATTAGCAGTGTGGGGAGACAGCCTATAGACAAGCACCAAAGAAATGAATATAGAACCACAAAGTTTGTAAGCGCTATTAAAGAACAGATCAGGGTGTCAGAGCAGCAAAGTCAACAGGGAGGAAAGAGAGAAATGTATTTTATTTTAAAGTTTATTTAGGGGCATCTGGGTGGCTCAGTCGGTTAAGGGTCCAACTTCAGCTCAGGTCATGATCTCACAGCTCATGAGTTGGAGCCCCGCGTCTGGCTCTGTGCTGTCAGCACAGAGTCCGGAGCCTGCTTTGAATTCTGTGTCTCCCTCTCTCTCTGCCCCTTCCCTGCTCGCGCTCTGTCTCTCTCTCTCTTCCTCAAAAATAAACATTAACAAAATTTTAGGGGCGCCTGGGTGGCTCAGTCGGTTAAGCGTCCGACTTCAGATCAGGTCATGGTCTTGTGGTTTGTGGGTTCGACCCCCGCATCGGGCTCTTTGCTGACAGCTCGGAGCCTGGAGCCTGCTTCGGATTCTGTGTCTCCCTCGCTCTCTGCCCCTCCCCCACTCACACTCTGTCTCTCTTTCCTTCAAAAATAAACATTAAAACATATTTTAAAAAATAAATTTTAAAGTCTGTTTATGTATTTTGAGAAGGGGGAGGAGCAGAGAGGGAGAGGGAGAGAGAGAATCCCAAGCAGGCCCCATGCTCAGCTCCAAGCCCCACTTGGGACTCGATCCCATGACAAGGAGATCACGACCTGGGCCAATACCAAGAGTTGGACACGCAACCGACTGAGCCATCCAGGTGTCCTGAGAAATGTATTTTAGGTGAGATGATTTGGTCAGGCCTCTTTGAAGTGTGATCATATTTAAGTTGGGATTTGAAGGATGAGAAGGAGCTGGTGGGGACAATTGGAAGAAAGGAGTTTTTCTGTGGGGTTGGAAATAATATGTGTCGATGCTCTGAGGAAAGAAAAGGCCTAGTGCTGGGGGCCGGGGGGGTGGGCACTGACGCCGTGTGCCCGGTGGAGGGGCGTATGTGCAGGGGTCAGGAGGCCGGGTGCCCGGCGGAGGGGCATGGGCCCAGTGAGACTGGAGACACAAGCGGGGACTTGGAGGGCACCGGTGGAGTGGCCTGACGCAGCGGACACTCTAGATCCCTGTCACTGGCGGGTGGGGATCACAGAGTAGCAGCGGCCAGTGTCAGAAGCAAGCCCGGTGGGAGGCAGTGGCGAGACGGATGTGCGATGTGTCTGGACAAGAGCACACAGGGTGGAATGATGGATGCGGGGAGGATGCGGGGACAGGCAGACGGAGACTTCCATCCCCTGAAGGATGGCGCTGGGTGGGGTCTGGCTTGACCAGTCGGGTAGATGGCAGTGCCATTTACTGAGACCAGTAACCAGTTTGTGGGAGAAACATTCAAGGTTTTAGTTTTATTATTATTTTTTTTTTCAGAGAGAGAGAGAGAGAGAGAGAGAGAGAGAGAGAGAGCACGAGTGGGGGAGGGGCAGAGAGAGCGGGGAAGGGGGACAGAGGACCCAAAGCAGCTCTGCTCTGACAGTAGGGTCCGACGCGGAGCTTGAACTTAGAAACCGAACCTCGAGACCATGACCTGAGTCCAAGTGGAACGCTCAACCAACCGAGCCACTCAGGCACCCCTCAAGGTTTCAGTTTTAGCCAGGCTAAGTTCAAGGTGCCAATTAATCGTTAAATCCCCAAGCAGACATTAGGATGTGTGCATTGAGCACCGTGGGTGTGCTGGGCCAGTGTTCGGCACCTCACGGGTATCTTCTCTTTTATCACCGTGACAGCCTAGAAGGAAGGGAGGATCGATAGCCTGTTTGATGGTGAGGAGACTGAGGCTCGCGGGGTGTGCCAGCATCTTCTGTCGCCACTCCAGATCCTTCCTCTACCCTTGTCCGCTCTGTCAGGGGGCCAGGAGGCTGAAGGCTTGTCCATGGCTTCTGTTGGGCTTGGCCACAGAACAGGAGATGGGACGGAGGAGAGGGAGGCTGGGCATTCCACACACACACACCCCCCCCCGCCTCCCTGCCAGGATGCTGTAGGTCACAGCTGCCACCAGAGACCCTCTCCAGATTCTAGGGGCTCTTCTCTCCCCATGCCCTGGGCCCCCAAAGTGGCACTAAGCCCACTGTTTCTAGATCTGGGGTAATGCTCTGTCCCCTGTGGTTCAGCAGCAGCCTGTGCACACCTTTGGATATAACCCTGCTAGGAGACGTTGCTCAATTTACTGATTGGAGAGAACCCTTAGTTCCTGATGGAACCCTGCCTGATACACTTTGGGGCTAGAGATCTTGTCGGCAGTGGAGCTAGGATTTGGACTCAGAGTGGTTGCAGAGGCTGAGCTGTAGCTCCTAAGCACCATCCCTCCCGTCAGACTCTAGTTGGAAAAAGAAAGGGGTTAGGTAGCAGGAGGGACTTACCAAGGGGAATGAGCACGGATCCAAGGCTCTGTTTCTATTTAAAATTTTTTTAAAAAAAATTTTTTTCAACGTTTTATTTATTTTTGAGACAGAGAGAGACAGAGCATGAACGGGGGAGGGGCAGAGAGAGAGGGAGACACAGAATTGGAAACAGGCTCCAGGCTCTGAGCCATCCGCCCAGAGCCTGATGCGGGGCTCGAACTCACGGACCGCGAGATCGTGACCTGGCTGAAGTCGGACGCTTAACCGACTGCACCACCCAGGCGCCCCTATTTAAAATTTTTTTTAACCTTTATTTATTTTTGAGACAGAGAGAGACAGCATAAATGGGGGAGGGTCAGAGAGAGGGAGACACAGAATCTGAAACAGGCTCCAGGCTCTGAGCTGGCAGCACAGAGCCTGACGTGGGGCTTGAACTCACGGACTGCGAGATCACGACCTGAGCCGAAGTCGGACGCTTAACCGACTGAGCCACCCAGGAGCCCCCTAGGCTCTGTTTCTAGAAGACAGGAAAAATAAAGATGGGTGAAAGCTGTAACCAGAGGGAAGGGACGTAACAGACTTCAGGGACTGGGGGATTAGGACTTGTGCTTGGGGGTTGGGGAGGGACATGGGATATTTAAGGCTGGCCTGGCAACTTCAGACAGACTGGAAGGCCACCTGGGAGGAGAATCCGGGAGACCCAAACCCCAAGTAGCTTAACAGGAGGTGGGGTTGATGCCCGAGAGCAGGCCCTGTCCTACAGAGGGACAAAAGCTTTGACCTGAAATCGGGTCAAAGAGGAAAAGCATTCTGGCTGACCCCCGGCCCACAAGCAACCGCACCATGTGAGACGTATTTTGCGCCTCATCCAGGGCCAGGCAGCTCTGCGCAGGAGGCCTGGAGGCGACAAAACCAGGCCCACAGGCCTGCACATCCCAGCGGGACCGGACTGTCTTGCTCTGTCCCATGAGAGCCCTCCCACACCCCGAGACGCGCACATGGCTGCCCCACTCTGGGTCCTGAAAGTCAGGCCCCCGCCGCGGGACTGGGGACAGACAAGAACGCTGGCAGTTAGGTTTCACAAAGTGGGTCGGGCCGGTGACCGTGTGGTGTTCAGGACACAGAGGGGACAGGAAGGGTGGCAGGTTGTGTGTGAGGGAGGGGGTCAGGAGGTTGCACCCTGGTGGCCTCAGGGTTGCTGCAAGAGGTCAAGGACAGAGAGTACCCAGCGCCGGTACACGTGCACACAGACACTCCCAGTCCGCCCACGCGCACGCGCACCCTACCCCCGAACCGGCGCTTCCACCCCCGCACAGACCCGCTCTCTCACACGCGCACAAGGTCCCCCCCCTCTGCCCCCCAGCTTGAGGACGCTCGCTCGGCAACACGACCCCGGCCGGCCGGCTGGGGGCGCCAGAGAGCTGCCCCGGGGCCCTTGAGGCGTCAGGGGCCCGCCCCCGCCGGCCGGACACTCGGAGCGTCGGTTTTCTCTTCTGTCGAGACAGACCAGCTTCCCCGCGGGGCGCGGTAACCGGCGGCCGCGTTGCCGCTGTTGTGGACGTGCGCCTGGCCGCCGTCTCCGACCTCCGGAATCAGAATATGGGGGGTGGGCCCTGCGGCTGTATTTCCAAACGTTCCAGAATTTGAATTTGTTCAAACATATTTACGTTTATTTGCATAAACACTTGTGCAATATACAAAACTCAGAGGTCCAGCGTATGGGTGAAGTTTCTCCCTCCCCGCCCCCAGCCCCGCCCCGCCTCTCAGCCCTCCCCCCGCTCCAGGACGTTCTACCAGATTTCTGGAGTTTCTGGGTCTTCTCTCAGAAATGGACTATACAGGTACAAACAATATATATCCCTCCCCTCCCTTTTAGATATAAGAACATTTGGTTTTATTATGATTTTTTCACCCATCTATGCCCAATGTGGGGCTCGAACGCGCGACCCTGAGATCAAGGGTCACTCGCTCCACTGGCTGAGCCAGCCAAACACCACAACCTGTCCCTTTTTTATGCAAGTGGTAGCAGGGCACTGTACCCTCCATTCTGTACCCCACCTTACCCTAGAGCTTGGACTCTGTGCATACGGAGAGAGCCCTTAGTTTTGTGCAGGACGTTTGTAATGGCCTCTCGGAAACCCCTCCGTGATCTCTGCCCAGAGAGCAGCTATAGGCTGAGGCCAGTCCAGGCCCAAGTCTCTTTGAGTTTTTCGAAAAATTGTGTAAAATATACACAGGCTATAAATTACCAGGGCACCCAGTTGGCTCAGCCGGTGGAGCGAGCGACCCTTGATCTTGGGCCGTAAATCCCAGCCCTATGTTAGGTATAGAGATTACTTAAAAATAAAATCTTCTAAAATTTACCATTTAACCATTTTTAGGTGTACCCTTCAGCGGCGTCGAGTACATTCACAATTTTGGGCACTATTTCCAAAATTTTTCTCACCGACTCAAACAGAAACTTCTGTCCTCGTGAAACACTAACTTCCCGTGCCCACCACCGGCTCCCCCCCCCCCCCCACCTCTAATCTCCTTCGTGTCTCTATGGGTTTGTCTACTCTAGGGACCTCGTGCAAGTGGGACCGCACACTTCTAGTCGACGGCTCCTTTCACTTAGCACGTTTCCACGGTTCCGCCATATTGTAGCAGGTGTCAAATTTCCTTCCTTTTTAAGGCTGAATAATAGTCCACAGTCAATCTAGCCCACACTGTGTTTCTCCCTTCATGTGTGAACGGACCCTCGGGTTGTTCCCGCCTGTCGGCTGGGGTGAATGTGTTGCCGTGGACGCGGGTACATGGCCTGGAGCCTTACGTGAAGGCCTGACTCATTTCGCCCGGACTCTGGTGGTGCCTGCGGCGAGAAGAGGGACAGGGGTCTGGAGAGGAGGGGCAGAGGAAGCAAACACAGCCCACCGATGACCCCCCTCGCACAGAGTGTAGCTGACGGCCTTATGAGGCCCTCCTCCTTCCCACTACGCCCCCACCCCCCTCCCCTGCTCAGTCGCTTTAACGCAGGCACAGCGGCCCCCACCTTTCCCACACGAGGCAGGGCGGCTGCCCCAACGTGCCCTCCCTGTCTGTGGGGCCTGTCCTCCCCCCTGCTGGCCTAACCGCTCACTGCTTCTGGCCCATTTTTCTTTCCAGGCACCGCTGGCCGCTGAGGCCTTCTCCAAGCACCCATGGACCACTGCGGGCTTCGCCTATGCTTTGCTGTCCTCCCCTCCTCAGCTGTGACACATTTGACTTGTTGGACATGTTCCCACCCCACCTAGAAAGTCCGGTGCAGGACAATGTGTCTGCGGTGCCCTGGTCTATTCCTAGTGCCCAGCAGGGGCTCAGTAAGTGACTTTGCGTGGCCAGGGGCCCAGCTCTCAGGGTGACTCAGCTGCTCCAGCCTCTCCCCTGGGATATGGACCCTCATGTCCAGTGGCCCGTCTCCCACCCTGCGGGGCAACTTCCTCCTGGACCTTCTGCTGCAGCCAAGTCAGCCTCTTTTCCCTCCCTTCCCTCACTCCCTTCCCTCACTCTGACCTGCCCCTCTCCACTGTGTCTGTATCTTAGTGAACCTGAGAGCCTCCCACTACCCAAAGCTAAGCTCAGTCAACAAAACCTGTACATTCCAAACATTTCCCAAACCCTCCCTCTCACCCTGTGCTGTGATCACTACCATTGCTGGTAGGGCCCCACCCCCACCCCGCCAGGGGCCCTCCCACCCGGGTCAAAGTTGTCTACAAATCAGGTCTGACTACTCTGCTCTGACCTAGGACCTCACTGACTTGTCAGGGCAGGCAAAGACCCAGCTCACTTCTCTGCTTCTCTAGCTGCACCCCTCCCTTTCTGCATTCCCTGGCTCGCCCCTCCCCACACTCCCCAACCGTGACTTGCTCTCTCTCAGTGCCATGACCTTGCACACAATGTTCCCTACACCTGTGTGTCCTTCTTTATCTTCTCTGTTAAACAAAATTCCTGTTCAACCACCCCAGGTTCACCTCCCTTCTGTCATCATTAGATAGGTTTCTTACCTCCTTCTTCAGTTACATTTAAGATACTTATCAACAGGGGTGTAGAGCTTACTTAAGTACATAAATAAATAAATCAATGGGGCGCCTGGGTGGCTCAGTGGGTTGAGTGTCCCACTTCTGATTTCGGCTCAGGTCGTGATCTCATGGTTCGTGAGTTCAAGCCCTGTGTTGGGCTCTGCGCTGACAGCACGGAGACTGCTTGGGATTCTCTCTCTCTCTCCCTCTCCCTCTGCCCCTCCCCTGCTCATGCTCTGTCTCTCAAAATAAATAAACATGAAGGAAAAAAAAAGGCTAGGTAATTAACCCTATTCACACAACCAATAAGGATTTGAAGTAGAGTTTGAGGGGTGCCTGGGTGGCTCAGTCGGTTAAACATCTGACTTTGGCTCAGGTCATTATCTCATGTTTCATGAGTTCGAGCCCCACATCAGGCTCTCTGCTGTCAGCACAGAACCTGCTTTGGATCCTCTGTCTCCCCCCACTCTCTCTGCCCCTCCCCTGTTTGTGCGCTCTCCCTGTATCTCTCAAATTAAATAAATAAACTTAAAATTAAAAAAACGAAATAGAGTTTGAACCCAGGAACACATCTTCCTGCCCATTTCTTCCCTTGAGCCCTGGAGGCTTCTCAGGGAGCTAGGGGAGGGGCTGGCCCCAGGACCTTCTCTCTTCCCAGGGAAGGTGTGTTTAGGAGGCCTTCCCCAGTGGTCCTGCCCAGCGTTTCCCAGCAAGGGTTAGGCTGGCCCGGGAGAGCTCAGGGCTCTTATCCTACCCACACTGATCTAGAGTCTCCAGACATCTCCCAAGCCCCCTAGGGAAGATCACTTCCTGGAGGTCCCAGGCTGGGGATGAGGGAATGAGAGTTCTCCTTTGGTTCTTTAGTTCTGGGGGACCCTGCCTTCCCCATGTTAATCCTCTCTCCCATTTCCTTAACCTGGAGTTTGCAATGAGAATGAATTAATAACTCCTTGGATTTCAGTGGACTTGAACATTTATAAAGTCTTTCCCCCTAGTTTGCCACTTTTGACGGTCCACTCCGCTCTATAAGCTAGTTACATAGGACATTTGTGCTTTGATTCATTAAGACTACACCTAGGCCTCCGAAAATACGCCAGTGTCCTCAATGGACTTCGGAGCCCACTCTGAGAAGTCACGGGGCTTGCTGAAGTTCACCCAGCTGCTTACGGTGGGGCCAAGGCTTGCACCAGGCAGCATTTAAGCCCAGGGATCCTACTTCAGCTGCGCTAGGAACTGAAAGGACCCGGCCTAGAACCAGTTTCTCTTCCCGTGAGCTTCAATCACTCCTCTCCCTGGGGGCGAGCTAGCTGGAGCCGCACCCAACTCCCTTCAGACCACAGAGGACAAGCCAGGTGGATATTGAATCAGCCAGAAGCTCTCCTAGAGTTGGCCCTCCGCCTCCCCCTCTACCCACCACCTAGGAGGCCGTGCCCCTTCCTGAAGCGCCTTCCCCCAGCCTGCTCTCTGTATCATTTGCTCTCTGGACCTCTTGGGGATTCCTGCCACTCCTGGGCCGGTCTCTCCTCTGTATCCATATCCTTCGTTAATTTTCCACCCGCCCACAGTCACTGAGCAGGACAGCAGTAGTGACCCAGGGCCTTGGCAGAGAGAGGGCAAGGGAAGGAAGGGGTGGGTCTGGGGGCAGAATCCACAGGCTCCTCAGAGGCAGCTGTGGTGAGGTCTGCAGATTCACAGGCAGATGAAGCAGACTCTGGGAGTGTCTGTGTGTGACCTGGGTGGTAGTTTACTGGGTAATGACAAGGGACCTTTTCTGGGCCTCCCTCTAGTTCTCCGGGTAAAGCACATGATTTCTGATTTCCAGGGTTTTTTTTTTAAGTTCATTTATTTGTTTTGAGAGAGAGAGAGAGAGAGAGAGAGAGAGAGAGAGAGAGAATCCCAAGCAGGCTCCATACCGGCAGCGCAGAGCCTGATTTGGGGCTCAAACTCACAAACAGCGAGTGAGATCGTGACCTGAGCTGAAACCAACAGTCAGATGCTTACCAGACTGAGCCACCCAGGCACCCTAGTTGTTGTTGTTTGTTTTTAATTGTAGCAAAATATACATAACACAAAATTTACCATTTTTAACCACTCTAAGTGTCCAGTTGAGTGGAGGTCAGTGCGTTCACGCCGTGCAACCATTCCACCATCCATTTCTAGAACTTTCTAACTGAAACTGAAACTCTATACCCATTAAACACAAACTCCTCATTCCTGCCTCCCCCAGCCCCTAGCACCCATCATTCGACTTTTGCCTCTATGAATTTGACTCCTCTAGGGACTTCATGTAAGAATCATGCATATTTGTTTTTTGGTGCCTGCCCTAAATCCCTGAGCACGTCTTCAAGGTCCATCCACGTGGTAGCATGTGTCAGAATTTCCTTTCTGAATTTTAAGGCTGAAAAATATTCCATTTTAAGTATATACGATATTTTGTTTATCCTTTTGTCTGTGAATGGACCCTTGGGTTGTTTCCACCTCTTGGCTGCTGTGAATACCACTGCAATGAGCATTGGCGTACAAGTATTTGTGCGGGTCTTTGCGGTTCTGTGGGGTATATACTAGGAGAATTACTAGGTCATATGGCAATTCTAAGTTTTATATTTTGAGGAACAGACCACTGTTTCCCACAGCAGGTGCACTATTTTGTGTTCTCACCAGCAACGTCTGGGGGGTCCAACTTCTCCATATCCTCAGCAGCATTTATTATTTTCATTAAAATTTTTTTCTAAGTTTTTTTATTTATTTGAGAGAGAGAGAAAGAGAGAGAGAGAGCGAGCAGAGAGAGAGCAGAGAGGGATGGAGACAAGAGAATCCCAAGCAGGCTCTGAACTGTCAGCACAGAGCCTGATGCGGGGCTCAAACCTACGAATCATGAGATCATGATCTGAGCCGAAACCAAGAGTCAGATGCTTAACCAACTGAGCCACCCAGGTGCCCCTGTTATTTTCATTAAAAAAAAAAAAAAATCTGTCTGTTGGAAATGCAAGCTGATGCAGCCACTCTGGAAAACAGGATGGAGGTTCCTCAAAAAAAAAAAAAAAAAAAAAAAAAAAAAAAAAACAACAACGACAACAAAAAACTAAAAATAGAACTACCCTACGACCCAGCAACTGCACTACTAGACGTTTCTCCACGGGATACAGGTGGGCTGTTTCGAAGGGTCACATGCACCCCCATGTTTATAGCAGCACTATCGACAACAGCCAAAGGACGGGAAGAGCCCAAATGTCCATCGACGGATGAATGGATAAAGAAGATGTGGTATATATATAATATATATACATATTATATATTACACACACACACACACACACACACACACACACACACATAATGGAGTATTACTCGGCAATCAAAAAGAATGAAATCTTGTCATTTGCAACTACGTGGATGGAACTGGAGGGTATGAGGCTAAGTGAAATTAGTCAGGGAAAGAAAAAATTATATGACTTCATTCATATGAGGACTTTAAGAGACAAAACAGAGGAACATAAGGGAAGGGAAACAAAAATAATATAAAATCAGGGAGGGGGACAAAACAGAAGAGACTCATAAACACGGAGAACAAACTGAGGGTTCTGGAGGGGCTGTGGGAGGGGGGAATGGGCTAAATGGGGGAGGGGCACTAAGGAATCTACTCCTGAAATCATTGTTGGCACCATATGCTAACTAATTTGGATGTAAATTTTTGGATGTAAATTTAAAAAAATAAAAAATAAAATAAAAAAAATCTGTTTGCTTTTGCTATATTCATACTAATAAGTGTAAAGTGGTATCTCATTGTGGTTGATTTGCATTTTTCCCAATGACTGATGATGATGAGCATCTTTTCATGTGCTTATTGGTCATTTGTAGATTTTCTTTGAAGAAATGTCTACTCAAGTCCTTTGCCCATTTTCGAATTAGGTTGTTTGTATTTTTGTTGTTTTTAGGAGTTCTTTATGTACTCTGGGTATCAAACCCTTATCAGATACGGGATTTGGGAACATTCTCTTCCATTCTGTACACATTCTTTTCACTCCGTTGAGTGTCCTCTGGTGGACAAAGATTTTTAATTTTGATGAAGTTCAATTTATCTTTTCTTTTGCCATTTCCACTTTTGGTGCCATATTTAAGATTCCATCACTAGGGGCACCTGGCTGGCTCAGTCGGTGGAGCATGTAACTCTTGATCTTGGGGTTGTGAGTTCGAGCCTCACATTGGGTGTAGGGATCACTTAAAAATAAAAAAATATTAAGAAAAAAAAAGAAAGAGTCCATCACTAAATACAAGGTATGAAGGCTGAGTCCTATGTTTTCTTCTAAGACTTTTTATGGTTTTAGCTTTTATATTTATGTTTTAATCCATTTTGAGTTAATTTTTGAATATGGTGTGAGGTAAGGATCCAACTTCATTCTTCTTTTGCATGAGGAAAGACAACTCAGTTTATCTAGTGTCATTTGTTGAAGAGAATGTCTTTTCCCCATTTAGTGGACTTAGTACCTTTATAAAAAACCTATTGGTCATAGATGTATGAATTTATTTCTCGACTCTCAAATCTGTTTCATTGGTCAGTATGTCTATCCTTTTGCTAGTACCACATGGTTTTGATTATTATAGCTCTGTAGTGAGAATTTGAGCCTGAGTTGGGCTCTGTGCTGGCAGCTCAGAGCCTGGAGCCTGCTTCAGATTCTGTGTCTCCCTCTCTCTCTGCCACCACCCCCCCTCAAAAATAAACATTAAAAAAAAAAAAAAAAAAGATTTGAGCTATCCAGAATCCCTTGTAATTACATATGCATTTGCAGATTGCCTTCTCCATAGCTGGAAAAAAAAAATCTGTTGGAATTTTGACAGGGATTGTGTTGAATCTGTCAATCGTTTTGGGGAATATCTTAATACTAAGTCTTTCTACTTAAGAACATTTCCCGGGGCGCCCGGGGGGCTCAGTCGGTTGGGCGTCCGACTTCAGCTCAGGTCACAATCTCACAGTCTGCGAGTTCGAGCCCCACATCGGGCTCTGGGCTGATGGCTCAGAGCCTGGAGCCTGCCTCCGATTCTGTGTCTCCCTCTCTCTCTGCCCCTCCACCGTTCATGCTGTTTCTCTCTGTCTCAAAAATAAATAAACGTGAAAAAAAAAAAAAGAACATTTCCCATTTATTTACGTTTTCTTTAAAAATTTTCAGCAATGTTTTATAGTTTTCTATGTACAAGTCTTTTTACCTCCTTGGTTAAATTTTATTCTTAGATATTTTATTATTGTAGACGCTATTGAAAATAGAATTACATTCTTCCTTTTTGAGATTGTTTATTGCAGGGCCACCTGGCTGGCTCAGCCTTTAGAGCACAGGACTGTTGATCTCGGGGGGGGGGGGGGGGGGCAAGCCTTTGTTTCCCCCCCACGTTGGGGGTGGAGATTACTTAAAAAATAAAAGAAGAGGGGCGCCTGGGTGGCGCAGTCGGTTGAGCTTCCGACTTCAGCCAGGTCACGATCTCGCGGTCCAGGAGTTCGAGCCCCGCATCGGGCTCTGGGCTGGTGGCTCGGAGCCTGGAGCCTGTTTCCGATTCTGTGTCTCCCTCTCTCTCTCTGCCCCTCCCCCGTTCATGCTCTGTCTCTCTCTGTCCCAAAAATAAATAAACGTTGAAAAAAAAATTAAAAAAAAAATAAAAGAAGAAAGAAAGGAAGAAAGAAAGAAAGGATTGTTCGTTGTTTGTGTGCCAAAGCACAACTGATTTTTTTGTATGTTGTTTTTGTACCCTGCTCTAGTAGCTTTAGCAGCTGTCTTGTGGATTTTTCCATAGTTAGGATCATGTCTCTGAAATACATATATTTTTACCAGTTCTTTTCCAACTTGGCTGTTTTTTATTTCTTTTACTGATCTAATAGCTCTGACTTCAACTTCCAGTACAAAGTTGAATAGCAGCGGTGAGAGTGGGTATTCTCCCACGATGACTTTCGCTCCTTAAAACAAAACCTACTTCTGTCCTAGGCGGTTTCGAGTTGCAAGAACCTTTCTGGATGGGTGGAGTAACCCCGAGTTGCAAGGGTGCGGAGAGAGAGCCTACAGGGTCCTGCACGCAGCCCTTCCATTGGTTGTCCCATGCAGGGCCCCATGCTCGCACGAGGGGATGCAGCCAATCAGCGTGGCTCGTCTCTGCCCAGCCAGCCCGCGCTAGATCGCGTCGTCCTGTCCCTCCTGCCGCATGCCGGGAATTGTAGTCTGATGGGGCCTTTCCGCCTAGAGCTAAGGGAGCTCGGGAACTACTAGACCCAGCATGCCGCGCGCGCAGCCCGGCGGCTTTCAGGAGTACCCCGCCAACACTCTGGAGCAGGAGCCGGCATCCGGGAGCAGGTGAGAGAGGTCTCCGGCCGGCGCTCAGGCCGCGGTGGGAGGCTCGGCCCCAGCTCCGCGGCTGCACTTGGAGGCGCACGAGGGCCAATCTCTTGCGTCGGAGGCCCCGGTGTTGGGAGCCCGTGGGCCGGACTGGCTGACCCTCTGGGTGGGCGGAAGCCGCCGGGATGTGCGCGCCCCGAGCCTCCCCGGCCCCCCGATGGCTGCTCCGAGGCTGGCCATGCGCTGCCTGTGACCACGGACCTCGTGTCCGTGGTTCCCGGGGTTGCGGCGTAGTCTGCGTCCTCTTGGGGTATCTCCGAGCCTGCGCACCCCCTCCCCGCCTCCCAGGGGAGACCTGGGTTCTAGATTTGGTTCTGCTACTGGTCACGTATCTTCCTGCCTCTTCGAGATTCCGTTTGGCCTTCGTGAAATAGGGTGCTTTAAGGGTCCTCCCAGCCCCTGGTCCTCAGGTCCTTCAGTCTGGGCTCTTCCAGCTGTGCTCCAGGACTTGGGGGAAGAAGCCAAGGCAGTAGCAATTCCAGAGGTTCCCCGCAGGGTTGACGGTTGAGGGGATGTAGTTGGGTGGCATTAAGTTATTTTAAGTGCGTACCTAAGTGCCATCAGTCGACTTCCAGCCAGCCGGTCAGCCGTTCTTTACCCCCTTGCATTAACTTCTTCCTGTAAATGCCCTGGAGCCTAGCTCGGGAGAGGGCGGGGCATTCTGGGCCCCGAGGTGAAAGGCTGGGGGTGGTGGGGGTGACCTGGGGAGCCGCAGCCGAGCATCTGCCTGTGGTGCTTGCCCCTGCAGGGAGTGCTCAGTGCCCCCTCCCTATGCCACCCCCGTGATGCCCCTGTCCCGCTGGCTGAGATCTGTGGGGGTCTTCTGGCTGCCAGCTCCCTGCTGGGCGCCCCAGGAGAGGTGGCTGGGTTCCCTCCTGCGGCCCTCCCTGGTGCACGGGGGCCCAGCCCCGGGGGCCTGGCACGGTGCCCGCTGCTGGTGCCAAGCGTGGACAGAGGAGCCTCGGTGAGTGTGGTGGGGTGAGAGGCTTTGGGGAGGGGAGCAGTGCTCAGCTTTCTGACTTGTGCCTCCTCTCCTCAGAGCACTTTACTCCTCCCTCAGAATGAATGGAAACCAGAAATTGGACCCTTATGCCCAAGAAAAGCAGAATTTCATCCAGCACTTCTCCCAGATTGTCAAGGTGCTGACCGAGGATGGCACGGGCCACCCAGAGATAGGAGATGCCATTGCCCGGCTCAAGGAGGTGAGGGATTTGTGACTTCAGAGTGGGAATCTTTGGTTCATTCTATAAGCGTCTGGGGGTCCTGGCTTATAGGGGGGGGAGCTGGCTTTTACCTGAGTGGCTCTGGGTCTCCTCTGGAGGGGGCGGGGCCTGGGCAGGGATACTCAGTGCTTCAGGACTGCTTTGCATGAAGGGTGAAGAGGGTGAAGGCTTTAATCTGGTAAATCTCTGATTTTGTTGAGAAAGGGAATTAGGTGTCCGAGGTCACAAGATGCTGTTTTGACAGGGACCCGGGAGGAAGGCAGCCTGAGGCGGGCCAGGTGGAGCTAGGGCATCATCAGAAACCCCTGCTCCAGGAGAAATCTGGCTGGGAATTCTGTTTTCTTTTTTCTTTTTTTAATTTTAGAAAAAGAGAGAGTCTGAGCAGGGGAGAGGGGCAGAGGGAGAGAGAATCACAAGCAGGTGTGTGGAGCCTGACACAGGGCTCAGTCCTACAACCTTGGGATCGTGACCACGACCTGAGCTGAAATTGAGATGCTCAACTTCCTGAGCCACCAGGCGCCCCCTGGCTGGGATACTTAAGTTGCCTAATTCTTTTATTCTTTTGGGGGGTATCTAGTAATTCTTTTTTTTTTTAATGTTTATTTTGGGGGGGAGGGGCAGAGATAGAGGGGGACAGAGGATCCCAAGCAGGCTTCACACTGTCAGCACAGAGCCAGACATGGGGCTCGAACTCCTAAAGCCAGAGATCATGACTTGAGCCAAAGTCGGACGCTTAACCGGCTGAGCCACCCGGGCTCCCCTATTTAGTAATTTTTATAAATACTGTTGAAGCTAGGAAAAGGTTTGCCTACGCTGGGATGGAGACTACAGGGGGAGGTGCTCCCAACGCATTAGAGCCTGTGGACGGCAGAAGGCAGAAGGCAAAAATGGAGTTCCCAGCAGGAGGAGACGCCCCTGGAAGGCTGGGGGGTGGGTCCCCTCCTGAGCTCTCTTCTGGCCTACTTTGGGGCCTTGTCTTTTTTTTTCTTTAATGTTTATTTTTGAGAGAGAGACAGAGACAGAATGTGAGTGGGCGAGGGGCAGAGAGAGCAGGAGACACAGAATCGGAAGCAGGCTCCAGGTTCTGAGCTGTCAGCACAGAGCCTGACATGGGGCTTGAACTCATGAACTGTGAGATCATGACCTGAGCTGAAGTTGGATACTTAACTGACTGAGCCACCCAGGTTCCCCGGCCTTGTCTTTACTACAGTGAGAGAGGCTTTTCACTTGCACACAGTTTGAATTGTGGGTAGGAGGAGGTGGCTGGGAAGCATAGGAGAGGTGGGGATGGGGCAGGAACCTGGGAAGGAGAGACCTGAACTTGCCAGCCATTTCCGTGGCGTGAACCCTTGCCTCTGGGTTTAAGCCCTGCTTTGGGCTCGGGGACAGATTTTGCTGTGCAGTATGGAGGCTTTAAATTTACTGAGGAATGCAGTGCCTGGCTAGGTCAGTCAGTAGAGTGTGTGTGACTCTTGATCTCAGGGTTGTGAGTTCAAGCCCCATGTTGGGCATGGAGCCTGCTTAAAAAAAAAAAAAAAAAAAAAAAGGAAAAGAAAAAAAATGTACCGAGGAAGACCACCCAGAGAGGGCTGGGGGCGGGGGAGCCACTCCAGAGACTCCCCGGAGGAGGAGCCGTGTTCGAGGAGGTTGAAGTTAGGCGGCGGTTGGAAGGGAGAGAGGGTGGGGAGCAATCTCGGAGCGGCCCTCTGGAACACGCCGCCCTGCCCTCCCCCCCCGCGTCCAGGTCCTGGAGTACAACGCCGTCGGAGGCAAGTACCAGCGGGGCCTGACAGTGTTGATAGCCTACCGGCAGCTGGTGGAGCCCGGGAAGCAGGATGCCGACAGTCTCCGGCGGGCCCTGACCGTGGGCTGGTGTGTGGAACTGGTGAGAGGATGGGGTGGCGGAGTGGAGGTTTTACCAGGGTGGGGGCATCCTGGGGGGCGGGGAGGGATGAGCCGGAAACTAATTTCTCCACGTGTTTCTGTGCGGCAGTAATCGAATTTGGACACCGACTTACCCCAAGGTTAACAAATGTGCAGAACCTCGTTGCCAGAGGGTACATATTTAATCCACAAACTAGCCGTGGGCCAGGGCCTTGGAACTGGACATAAAGGCGTCGCCTCTGGGGCACCTGGGCGGCTTATTCTGTTGGGTGTCTCTTTATTTGTTTTTTTGAAATGTTGATTTATTTTTGAGAGACAGAGAGAGAGGGGGTCGAGGTGGAGGAGCGTGACGCAGAGGATCCGAAGCGGACAGAGTGTGACGGCAGAGGTCCCGACTGGGGGCTCAGACTCTTGAATGGTGAGATCATGACCTGAGCTGAAATCAGACGCTCAACCAGCTGAGCCGCCGAGCATCTAACTCGGTGCCCCGAGCATCTAACTCTTGATCTCAGCTCAGGTCTTGATCTCAGGGTCATGAGTTTAGCCCCTACCTGGGTTCCATGCTGAGTGTGGAGCCTAGTTTAAAAAAAAAAAAAAAAAAAAAAAAAAAAAAAAAAGTCAACTCTTTCCTCCGAGCAGAGGATAACCACGCAAACGGTGTAGTTCTTCCAGAAGGTTACTCCAAAGCAGAGACTGGAAACTTTCAGCCCACTGGTAGTTTTCAAAAATTAAGGGCCCTAAATTTAATTAAGAAGAGATGTCACATAAAACCCCAGATTTCTGGCATTGCTTGGAAAATTGCTAGATCCGGGCCCAGATACCCACGTAGCAGCAACTGGCTGACGTTGAATCATAGCCACTGACCCCACAACAGGGCACGTGCTCTCTTGTGTGGCCCCGTCCTGCTCTGCTCCAATCCCCTTGTCTCCTATACCCGGTTCATTTGGCCCTTGAAGGGGCATTGTTTCCTGGCCTGGCCTAACGCCTTCACTAGTGACAAGGAGACTGGGTCCCAGGAGGGGTGCCAGGCTCTGAGGAGGGTGGCAGTGAGCCCAGAAGGGAAGACACTTAGGACATGATGAATGACGGACACGCTGAGGCTTCTGGCCTGCCTCAGGGGAAGACGTGATGGGCTCGGGGTCAGCTATGCCGCATTCTCGGTTTGGTTTGGGGCTGTTGGAAATTCCAGTCTGTAGCTTGTGAGTGAGATGGGCCTGGAGAAGAGGGATTTGCCTCCAAGGAGGTAAAGGGATAGTGGCATCACTGAGGGACAGGTGATGGGCAAGGAGGCCCAGGGCAGAGCAGGGGCGCAGAGCTCGGGGACCAGGCGGGGGAGGATTTGAGGGCCCAGTGGTTCACCTGCTGGAGATGATTGTCATGAATTAGAGCTGCACCTGTGAGTGTTTCTTTTTTTAAACGTGTCGGTAGTGCTGTCCCTTCCCCAAGGTGCTTTTGAGCTGTCCCCCATTGTTTTTGTTTGGGTGATTAAAAAAAAAAAAGTATCTTGAGAGAGACCGAGAGAACATGAGCGGGGGAGGGGCAGAGAGAGAGAGAGAATCTCAAGCCGGCCCCAGGCTGTCAGCACAGAGCCCGATGCTTGGACTCCCGAAACTCTGAGGTATGACCTGAGCCGAAACCAAGAGTCGGACGCTTAACCAACTGAGCCTCCCAGGCGCCCCTTGTTATAATCTCTGCTTTTATCTTTCTACCTCTGCCTCATTTCCTTCAATCTCTTACTTTTCTATCTCAGGATTCACCTCCTAGACACGAGGACATTTGCCCGTATATCCACAGTACCGTGATCACTCGTGTCTTAGTTCATTTGGGCTGCTACGACAAAATAACACGGACTGGGGTAGCTTATAAAGAACAGAAGTTTATTTCGCCGAGTTCGGGGGGCTGGAGGTGGGAGATCACGGCACTAGTGCGGTTGGTGAGGCCCTCGTCCTGGGGCTGGGGCGGGGGGCACCTTCCTGCTACACCCGCTTGTGGCAAAAGGGGCCGGGGACCTCTGGAGGCCTGTCGTGAGGGCCCTGTCCCGGTGCCCGCACACCTCCCGGAGGCCCCGCCTCCTCATCCACGGTTAGGATTTCAACATACACATTTGCAAGGATACATTCAGGCCATAGCAACGTTCCGGGATAATTTATTTAACACCGGTACAGTAATATTATCTAATGTATATTTCTTTTTTTTTTTATTTCATAAACGCCAAATTTAATATATTGTCTGGTGGCTTTAGGTCATATTCCTTTCTCCTTGACCTTAAAATTCTTCCAATATCCCTCTTCTGGCCTTGGGAGAGTCTGATGAATTTTTTTTTTTTTTTTTTTAATTTACATCCAAATTAGTTAGTATAGAGTGCAACAGTGATTTCAGGAGTAGATTCCTTAGTGCCCCTCCCCCAGTTAGCCCATCCCCTCTCCCCCAACCCTTCCCGTAACCCTTAGTTTACTCTCCATATTTATGAGTCTCTTCTGTTTTGTCCCCCTCCCTGTTTTTATATTATTTTTATTTCCCTTCCCTTATGTTGCTTTGTTTTGTCTCTTAAAGTCCTCATATGGGTGAAGTCATATAATTTTTGTCTTTCTCTGACTAATTTCGCTCAGCATAATACCCTCCAGTTCCATCCACGTAGCTGCAAATGGCAAGATTTCATTCTTTTTGATTGCCGAGTAATACTCCATCGTATATATAGACCACATCTTTATCCATTCATCCATCCATGGACATTTGGACTCCTTCCATCCTTTGGCTGTTGTCGATAGCGCTGCTGTAAACGTGGGGGTGCATGTGTCCCTTCGAAACAGCCCACCTGTATCCCTCGGAGAAATGCCTAGCAGTGCAGTTGCTGGGTCATGGGGTAGTTCTAGTTTTAGTTTTGTGAGGAACCTCCATCCTGTTTTCCGGAGTGGCTGCACCAGCTTGCATTCCCATAATGTATATTTCATAGTTAAATTTCCTCATTGTCCACAAAAAGTCCATTCTAAGTTGTTTGTTTTTTTTTCTTTTTTTTTTTTAATTTTTTTTTTTCAACGTTTATTTATTTTTGGGACAGAGAGAGACAGAGCCTGAACGGGGGAGGGGCAGAGAGAGAGGGAGACACAGAATCGGAAACAGGCTCCAGGCTCTGAGCCATCAGCCCAGAGCCCGACGCGGGGCTCGAACTCATGGACCGCGAGATCGTGACCTGGCTGAAGTCGGACGCTTAACCGACTGCGCCACCCAGGTGCCCCATTTGTTTTTTTTTTTTTCAGATACTCAGGATCCAGTCAAGAGTAATGGGTTCTTCTTCGATCTTTAATCTTTAGAATAGTCCCTCCAGCGTAACTGACTAATACTGTGGATAGGTTTCTCATTTAGTTGAGACTCTGGTACCGGTGTGTATTTTTTAAGTCCCCTACAAAACAGGAAGTGCAGTTGGGTTACGAACTGCAGTGGGACGGAGGAGACTGAGGGAAGCCGCAGAACGAATGCCCCTGGAGACCGTGTGGGTTGAGTGGGAACGGTTGAAACCAGGTGGAAGAGAGTGGACCGGGAGCTTCAGTGGAAGCATGTCGCTCAAAGTAAACACTGTGTACGTAAGACACGTGCCTCCGATATGGGGGCCCGGAGCCTGCCCCAGGGTGAGGGCAGACATGGAGGTGTGGATGGACGCCTCCTTCCCCGAGGATTCACTTGGGAAAAGAGCAGTGGCCACCTTAGTCCTTTCTGTATGGGGCACGGCAGAGCCGACGGGTGGCGCTGGGGGCTCCGAGCGAGGCAGGGCCGCTGGTGCACAGAGTTCAGGGTGGAGTGAAGACCTAAACCGTGTTCTGGAAGGCCGTGTTCGAAGTCTCAGAACCTGACTACAAGAAGTATTGGGGTATGCGGTGGCGTTTCGCTCTCTGTTACACATGCATTTGTTACACATCGGCTCTGGGGCCGGCTCTTTGAGCCTCTGGGAGCTCCGGGGGGGCAGATGTTGGCCTTGCCTCCGAGGACCTCACAGCCTGCTGGGAAAACTCGTGTATCCTGGGGACCTCAGGAAGGCTGGGACTTAGAAGCCCTGGGCTGCTGTTTGAGTGGTTAAATGGTTAAGACCCATGGGTGGAAGTTACCAGGGGTCAGACTTGGGCTCTGTCCCTATTAGACCTGCACCCTTAGATGAGCTCCCTGAGGCGGGGCTTCGTCCCGCACACGGGTGTGTAAGCAGAGTGCCCGGGGACGACACGGGAACAGCTGCCTTTTATTCCAGAAGTCAGGTAAAGTCAGACTGCATGAAGGGATCTTCCCTTCAGCATTCAAGGAAGTTTTTGGCCAGGGAACAGTCTGTGAAGATCTCACCTCCCTGACCCCGGGGTCGTCTAGGGCTGCGTGTTTGGGGATGTCCGAGATCTGTTGGGAGTCTCTCACCCTGGAAATGAGAGCTGTGACCCCACGTTATACCTGGAACGCCAGATCCAACGAAGTCCTAGGATTTTCCGAAGTCCCACAGCACAGCACAGATGTCCCAACCGCTCTGTCACCGGCAGAAGGAGCACCTCCAAGGAGACCGAGGGTCTTACCCCACTCTTCCTTCTCCTGTAGCTCCAGGCTTTCTTCCTGGTGTCGGACGACATCATGGATTCATCCCTCACCCGGCGGGGGCAGGTCTGCTGGTATCAGAAGGTGCGATACTACCGGGCGAGAAGCCAGCAGAGGGCGTGGCAAAGGGCCTGGGGTGGTGGTGACCTCGAGCCCGCCGAGGTGTCCACAGTGGCCAGAGATTGACCGCATGTTTCTTCTGCGTCCCCGACAGCCAGGCATAGGTCTGGATGCCATCAATGACGCGTTGCTTCTGGAAGCATGTATCTACCGCGCGCTGAGGCTCTACTGCCGGGAGCAGCCCTATTACCTGAACCTGATTGAGCTCTTCCTACAGGTGTGCCGCAGGCCTGGCCTCCCTGGGCCACTTTCATCTGGCTTCGCTCGGGGCACGGGAGAGCGCTAGGTCTGCCTGAAGGGAACAGAGCAGGGAAGGGTGCCGGGCAGGGTGGTGGCAGGAAGGGCTTCCCTGGTCTCCGTGATCGGGTCAGGATGGGCCATGAGGCTCGGGGCCCTCGCCCTCTTTTTTTTTTTTTTAATTTATTTATTTTGAGAGAGTGAGCGAGTGAGCCACTGGGTGGGGGAGGGGCAGAGAGAGGGGGAGAGAGAATCCCAAGCAGGCTCCCCACTGACCACGCAGGGCCCGATACAGGGCTCGAACCGTGAGATCATGACCTGAGCCGAGATCAAGAGTCAGACGCTTAACCAACTGTGCCACCCGGGCACCCCAAGGGCCCTGTCCTTGCTGCCTCTCTGACTGCCCATGGCATGGGATGTGGGTCCCGGGATTTCAGGGTTTCCCAGCCCTGGGGAAAGGCAAGGTTATGGGCCATCTTCCTCCTCAGAGTTCCTATCAGACTGAGCTCGGACAGACGCTGGACCTCATCACGGCCCCCCAGGGCAATGTGGATCTCAGCAGATTCACTGAAAAGAGGTGAGGGATGGTGGGAACTGCATCTGGACGGCCCGGGAGGGCTGTGCTGGGCACTGCCCTTCTGAGCGGTGTACCTTCTCCCCTGCCCAGGTACAAGTCCATCGTCAAGTATAAGACCGCTTTCTACTCGTTCTATCTTCCTGTGGCTGCCGCCATGTACATGGTGAGTGAGCCTCCCCACCCTTGCTGCCCCCTGATGGGGCTTTTGGACAAGAGGGCACAAAGCAGGCGTCTTCGGGCAGTCTCGTGCCCCCACTGCGTGGCCGTGTGACCTTGACCAAGTTACTTAAGCTGTCTGAGGCTGCTCTCAGCTGTAAGATGATAAAGTTCCCTCCCCGGGATTTTTATGACCATTAGCCAAGGCAAGGGACGTGAAAGCAGTCAGCCCGTCGAGTCTGGATGGGAGTGGGGAGGAGGTCACACGGTGTGATGTGGAGAACCCTGGGCTAACTGCCTGCGCTGACCTCGCTCCTCCATTTCCCTTTTCATCGCGCAGAAGTGGTGAATGGTGAAGGGTTAGGAAGAAGAGTGTTGCCCGGGGTCCGCAGGCCTCTGGGGCTGACCCGCCTCTGCTGGCCCTCACCCGGAGGCTCCGCTGGCATAAGCGGGTAGAGGTTGGGCGGTCCAGACGTCCTGCATCCGGGCGGCCCGGCATGTCTGAAAGAGGGGAGACGATTTGGGGGCTGTGCTGAGGCCAGCCCCCCCCCCCCAGAGCAGCAGCAGGGAAAGCGGAGGCCCCCCTGGAGTTGGGCTCACTGCTCCCCTTTCCGCCGTAGGCGGGCATCGATGGGGAGAAGGAGCACGCCAGCGCCAGGAAGATCCTGCTGGAGATGGGGGAGTTCTTCCAGGTGCAGGTAGGAAGGTGCCGGTGGGAGCAGGCCACAGCTTCCTGTCTCCGGAGCCTCTCCACTCTGCCTTTTCTGCCCCTGCCAGGATGATTACCTTGATCTCTTTGGGGACCCCAGTGTGACAGGCAAGATCGGCACGGACATCCAGGACAACAAATGCAGCTGGCTGGTGGTTCAGTGTCTGCAGCGGGCCTCTCCAGAGCAGCGCAAGGTCCTTCAGGTGCCGGAGAGAGGGCTGTGGACCTGGGCTCGTAAGGAGGGGGACGGGGCAGTGATTCTCAAGTGGGGGTGCTCTTGCAGACGTTTTTCTGTTGTAACTTGGTGTGCGCATGCGCTACAGGTGCCTCCTGGGTAGAGGCCGGGAAGCCGCCAAATGCACAGAATGCACAGAACGGCTTCCCCCCGCAGGAGAGTCTCCAGCCCTGAGTTTGAGTAGTGCCCAGGTTGAGAAGCCCCGGGGGAGAAGAAACTGAGTCCTGAGCCAGTATCTGAGCATTTGGGGTGGGGAGACGGAAGTTGAAGATCGGAGGCGCGCAAAGACCCTGGAAACCGGAGGCGGGAAGTAGTGACCAGCGATAGAGATGTTCTGGAATCTGTGCATGAGGGGCGTGCCGGGCACCTGGAGGCGCTGGTGGGGTAGGCTGAGCCCGTTCTCCTGCCCCCAAACCCTTCCAGGAGAACTATGGGCAAAAGGAGGCCGAGAAGGTGGCCCGGGTGAAGGCGCTCTACGAGGAGCTGGAGCTGCCGGCCGTGTTCGGACAGTACCAAGAGGACAGCTACGGCCGCCTGATGGGCCTCATCGAGCAGCACTCTGCGCCCCTGCCCCCGGCCATCTTCCTGGGGCTGGCGCACAAGATCTACAAGAGGAAAAAGTGACCCGGGGACCGGGAGGGGTTGGGCGAGGCGGGGCCGCGAGGCGCTCAATAAATTGTCGAACCTCGTCGTGGTCCTGTTCCTGCTGTGCTAGCCGGGGGCTCCGGCCAGGGTGGGCAGGGGTGGGGGTGGCTGCACGGAAGCGGGGACCAGGGGGGGGGCCTTGCCTTCGGGACCCCTGAGGACCGAAAGCCTAAGACCTCGAAAGCTGCACGCTGGGCCTCGGTGGGTGACACAGGCGCGACGTCAGGCGCTGGGGGCTGGGTCTGAGCCACGCCACGCCCATGCGTGAAGGGGCGCGGCTGCGCAGCGCCGGCGGGTTGTCCCAGCGCACCCCCCCCCCCCCCCGCCCTCCAGTCTGTGCGGTCCGGCGGGGACCTTGGGAGCCGAGGAGGAGCCCGCTGCAGCGGCTGCGGGAGGAGGCCCCTGGTGAGGAGGGCTCGGCCTCGGGACGCGAGAGAGGGGGGGCGGGAGAGGGGAGCAGTGAAGCTGCATAGAGGAGGAGCGGGGCGGCGGCTGGGTGATGGGGACCAGCGCGGAGAGAATGGACGAGCACGGGGTCCCAGCGCAGGTGCACCGAGGCCGCCGAGCTCTGTGCCGGCCGACCTGCCACGCGGACCCGACACGCTGCCCCTTTCGCGCATTGAGCGGCCAGACGCGCCATCCCCCACCCGGCTTCAGAGCATCTGGGCGGGGCCTCCCTCGGCCCCTTCCCCTGGGAGTGAAGGGCAGGCTGGGGAAGGGGCGGCGGTGGGGTGGGGTGGGGTGGGGGGACAGGGCCAGACTGCAGCAGAGACGATCTGGGGCTCCATTCCGGGCCCCATCCTTTTTCAAGCCCCCGCACCTCCACGGAGATCCAGAGCGCAGCCGCATTCTCTGACCCTCCCCGCCCCATTCCCGGGGGGCTCCCTTCGGCTCCACCTGCAAATACTGCAGTGGAAACTAATGGTCAGTCGGTGGACGTTTGCATCTCATTTAAATATTGTCCGACGCGGCCGGCGCCTTTCATGCCTGCTGCAGCTGTCAGTCACCTCGGTGTCCTTCCCGCGGCCCGCGCCCTCTCTGGCTGGGTTTCACCGTCCCTGTCTTCCAGGTCTGCGTCTGCGGTTGCCAGGTAGGCGGGTGTGAGAGGCCCGATCCTCCTGATTGTCGAGAGGCCATCCCGTCGCCGGCGGCACAATGCTGTCCCCTCAGAGGGCTTTACTTTGCAACCTCAACCACATCCACCTCCAGCATGTCTCTCTGGGCCTGCACCTGTCCCGCCGTCCTGAGCTACGGGAGGGGCCCTTGAGCACGTCCCCTCCCCCAGGGGACACCGGGGGCAAGGAGAGCCGGGGCCCCTGCAGCGGGGCCCTGGTGGATGCCAATTCCAACAGCCCAGCCGTGCCCTGCCGCTGCTGCCAGGAGCACGGGCCAGGCTTGGAAAACCGGCAGGACCCGGCCCAGGAGGAAGAGGGGGCTGCCTCCCCCTCGGACCCGGGCTGCTCCTCCTCGCTCAGCTCCTGCTCAGATCTTAGCCCTGACGAGACCCCCGTCTCCGTGTACTCGCGGGGCCTCCCTGGCGACGAGCATGTCCGCCCTCAGCCCAGCATCACCCCCCTGGAGCAGGGCTCCCCACTGGCTTCCGCAGGCCCTGGCGCCTGCTCCCCGGACAGCTTCTGCTGCTCGCCCGATTCCTGCTCCGGAGCGTCCTCCCCTCCTGGCCCTGGCCTGGACTCCAACTGCAACGCCCTGACCGCCTGCCTGGAGCCCCCCTCCCCGGGGCTGGAGGAAGAGGACGAGGGTGGGGAGCAGGACCTCCCTGCCTCCGAGCTCCCAGAGGCGGATGATGATGATGGGAAAACCGACGCTGGGAAGACGGAACCCAGCTGGAAAATCAACCCTATCTGGAAAATTGACACGGAGAAAGCGGAAGCCGGCTGGAGAATCGCGGAGAACAATAACTCTAGCTGCAAAATCAGTGGGCATAGTAACTCCAGCTGGAAAACGGAACCCGGACAACTCGACTCCGGGCGCAAAACCGCCTCGGGGGTAGCCGACCCCGGCTGGAAAGCAGACGCGGGGAGAGCCGAGGCGGGGTGCAGGCGTGACGTCAGCGAGGAGCCGGCGGCTCGCCGGACCGTCACGTCTTTCCACGAGCTGGCCCAGAAGCGCAAGCGGGGCCCGGGGCTGCCCCTCGCGCCGCAGGTCAAGAAGGACCGCAGCGACTGGCTCATAGTCTTCTCGCCCGACAGCGAGCTGCCCCCCAGCGGCTCCCTGGGCGGCTCCCCGGCGCCGCCGCGGGAGGTCACCACCTTCAAGGAGCTGCGGTCCCGGAGCCGCGCCCCGCCCCCGCCGCTGCCGCCCCGCGACCCCCCGGCTGGCTGGGCCCTGGTGCCGTCCCGGCCCCCGCCCCCGCCCGTCCCGCCGCGGAGGAGGAAGAACCGGCCCGGGCTGCAGCCCATCGCCGAGCGGCCGCCCGAGGAGGGCAGGCCGGGCAGCCCCGCGGCTGGAGAGC